>NW_005434654.1:838861-932550 GCF_000315625.1 Guillardia theta CCMP2712 | reverse complement strand
GGGTAGAGTGTCTACAAGTTGTAGCAGTGAGGGAGAGGAAAGGTCAAATTGGGCAACAAAAGGAACAAAAGCGAGAGTTGGGGGGATGAGAGACAAGCGATAAATCGGGATGGATGCGAACGAAAAGGATCAGAAATGGATGAACGAAAGAAACTTGAGATGAGGTGGGAGGGAGTAGATGGAAGGGGCTGACGGGAGAGAATGCCGCAGGTGGACAAGGACAGCTTCATTGCCTCCAAAGAGCCCGCGGGCAGTCCCTCGGCCTTGTTCGAGAAGCACATGTGCGGGGGAAGAGACTACGATACATTGCTGAACGACTTCGACGCGGACATGTTTGCGGTGAGGAGGGAGAGTGTGAGTCAGAGGGACTCACAGGGGAGGGACTGACAGGGAGGGGGCAGGGGGCGACGATCTTGGGGATGCAGAAGTCGAAGCAAGGGATGCAGCTGCTGGAGGCGCTGGGGAGGGATTTGGAGCAAATGTTCCAGCCATTGGTGGAGCATGCGGAGAAGATCCTAGAAGAGAAGGCGCGAGAGAGGGCGTGACGTGCCCGCAACCGTGACACTCTAAGAACTTCCGAAGACACTCCAAGGCTCCAGGCATGGTCATCCGACTCTTGAAGGCATGATTTTTAACTTAACTTTGAGTAAAGTCTTGAAGGCACTGCGCGGCCCGGAGAGGCTCCGTGACTCACTAGGCTCAGAGCATCCGGCCCGGGCCCGGGAGCGCGTGTCGGAGGGCGCGGCGGGCCGCCGAATGATCGGACCGTACATGGCAGTGCAGTGGGCCTCGAAACGGCCGGTTCAAGATCAACGGATGAAAACGGTTTTAATGTAACGGGCATTTGAAGTTCCTACCACATCGGCCCCTACCCCGCCATCTCCCATTTACTACCCACCCTCATTACACGAATTCGGTGCTGCATCTTACTCCTAGGCCCTAAGGTCCTAGGATTGCTTAGAGGGTCCGATATCGACAGACGGTCTCCCTACCCATGGAATCAGAATAGGGGGGTCCTATCCCATCAAAGTACCGGTACTTCTAACACCCCCACCCAATTCAAAGTACCCCCCTGTTTAGCTGCCATTCCCTCTGGCGCCCTCCTCAACATGGCGGCGAAGGTTCGAAATGCTGAAATGGACAAGTGGAAATGTTGCGCCGCCGCACTGCCGACATGCTCGTGTCCAGCCTCTCTTATGCTCCTCTCCTCTCCGATTCCTCCCTCGTATCTTCCACTCTGCATGATCTGTCCTCCTATGCCCCCTTGCCACCTGATAAGAATGTCCTGTATTGGTGCGATGGCAGGGTCGATGTCGCCCTTGTCAGCAAGTGTTCCTTATTTCCATCCCTGTCTTCTTCTTCATGTCTTCTTTCTTCCATCGTCTCTGCTCCTGTGCTTGATTTCAACCTGCCATGTGCGTCTGGGACAACTGCTTTTCACCCCGTGTCGGGCACTAAGGCTTTTGTCCTATATGTCACCCATATGTTCGGAAAAGATCTATTTGTCTCATCAGAATCTTTCTAACGAGCATTTCTTTTTCATCAATGTGCATCGTCTCTCAAGTTGCCTTATGTGTTTCTCCTTTCGCCAAGTTTGTGTTTGTGTTGCAAATGCTGCGGATGTCCAGCTTGATCCTAGGGTACAAGAATTGGCGCTAGAAAAATATCTGTAAATGTTGTCTTTTCCATGTCACCATGCTTCTCTTTTCAAAGATATGATTATCCAGAAATCATCTGACTGATATCAGCTTTCTGCTTCCTTTCATCTTTGACTGGTTGTTTGAAGAATTCAACGGACACAGCGGCCTTTACAGCGCTATTGAATGAGCTTCGTGGACCCCTGACCGGAGTTGCAGCTGTAAGTCGATCTCATTATTATCATTTCTATTGTTTGCGTTTCTTGGTGTTGAATTCAATCTTGTGATCATCTTTCTTTGCCCGACAGACCTTGAGCAAGTCCGGATCGCAAGGTAAATATGAACTTTCGCTAGCTTCTTCTGCTGTTTACCACGATTTATCTTGTTGTGGGAGTGGACATGTTCTCTTGTTGTGGGAGAGAACACGTTGTAATAACAAGAGAACATATTCTTTTTGTGATTGGACAGTGATTTTCTGGCCTCCTAACTGTCCTGTAGGGGTCAAGGGTTTCAACGAAGAGGACTTGAGAAAGCTCAACTTCAAGGAACTAGCCGATCGCTTCGAGCACTTGTCGCAAGTGACTTTTTAAGGAGCGCAATGATACGTTTCCTCACGGTACTTCAGGTTTTGCCTGATGCCCTGAGATGCGTGCAAGAAGTGAAGCAACTTCAGGGCACAGTGCAGGTCAGCTACCATTGGCTCGGCTACTTGTACTGACGATTCCAACAGGAAAGGCTCACTGTGCTTGAGGGCAGGCAACAGAGCGAAGAATCTTGTAGGAGGAGACGTTCTGATGATTCATGAATGATGAAGCTTGAAACAGATTTGCAATCTCTGCATGAATTACAAGAGGCGATCATTTCACAGAGCTCTACTCTTCAGGAATCACAAACCATGTCAACATAAAGCATCTCATCCATCTTGTGCAGGATGACATCAAAGATCGCATGGCTCAGCTTAGGCAAGTTATCGACGATCGCGAAATGTATCTCCTATCTAAGGTTGGTTTGTGACTCTCTTCGAGCAAGAATTTGCGTGAATTGTTCCGATCAGGTCAAGGAAGTAGAACATGAAAAACTCACAACCATCGAACGACAGGTGCTGCCTGGACAATGTCCTATCTTAGCTCTGTTGTTGATCATTCGTCTCGAAGAGGGAACAATGCCTATCAGTGCTGGAGAATATGCGAGCAGCTTCTCGTCAGGCCCATGCCGGTTCGATCAACGTCCATGGAAGAGAATTTACTGAACTTGTTTTGACAGCCCTGACCGACGATGATCCTACTACTTGGCTGGTATGACTTTGACATTCACTTAGTCGTTCACCTGAGAGGATTCGTCCAGGACAATGGCCGAAGAATTGAGGAGATGCTGTCTCAACAGAATGCAGTCAAGGTATTAGGCGGTTGTATGAGTTTCGATGTGACGAGTTGCAAGGTCGAATACGGCCCTTCGCCCGATCTTCGATTCGGCTGCACGCTGACTGTTGATTTACAAAGAAGGATCCTAGAGGTGAATCAGGAGTCCCAGGCCGAGTGAAAATCTCATTCAGATTGCAGGTGATCGATTTTGATGAGAAGAAGGGACCAACAGGATCGCCTGGCAAGCAGCTTTCAGCCTTCAAGGTTGTTGATGATGAGGAAGATGCTGACGGTGGTGGTGATGGTGGTGGTGGTAATAATGGAGATAATGATGATCCGATGCGAGAATCTTGTTTAGCCAAGTGATGAGTGTACAGCAGTCAAACCTCTCCAACTCCTTGCTGAATCAGAGCGGAGCAGCAGGGGAAGTCTTGCCCGATGGAACAGGTTGTCATTCATGATGTTTCCCTCCCTCCTCATCTTAGCTGCAGACTACGCTTCCTTCCGCCGGGCACTTCTCAAGGAGGGAGTAGAATCATCGCTCACGAATCTCAGCGGCAGGCTCGGCCAAGGTGAAGGCGCTCTTGGCTTTCTTGCTCTTCCTCTCTCTACTAACTTGCTGTTTGCACAGACTACGCGGCGTTTAAGAGAAGCCTGCTAGCTGAAGGTGCTGATTCTTCGCTCCCGTATCGTAATGCTCCCGTGCATACGAGAGGCGTTCCTTTCTCTCCTCATGCGCCATAGCAGGAGGCTACGAAGAGGCTACAGGCAACGGGTATGGCAAGCCAGGAGCTGTCATGTAGAGGCTGATGTTGGCACGGGAGTTTTTCCTAGAGCACTGAAATTAAGAATAGACTTGAACCTTGATGCTTCTCTGCAGTGCACTGCGTGTTGAGGAAAGAGCGATTTGCAACGACTCCTTGTCAAACAATAACTTTTACTTACGCAAGTTGTCAGGTGATTTTCCCATAAGCAGATCACAGAACCCCTAAAGATCCTCGTGTCCTCCATCCCATACTTGTTTGAGCAGATTGTTGACAACGCTCAACGTAACATTCAAGTGAAGCTTGTTAGTTTGTATCAGGTAGCAGCTCGGAATGATCATCGTCACTCCTCTCACTTCACCTGCACATGTTTGTGCAGCTCGTTCTGCAAGTGAGTCGCAATGCACATTCTCTCTCGGAGCAGACGGTTGACCTCCTGGATGTTGTCCGACGTCAGAGGATTTTCCCCTCCTTTCTCCAGCTTGTCAAGCATCACAACCTCTTGCTCTATCAGTGCCATGCTCTTTTCGATCTGCTCCCTGAAGCTGTTTACGAAGGATACCGGGTCGAGCTTGCTCTGGCCCTTGGGAGCTTCATGGGTTTCACCATGGTAAACGAAGCCGTCGTCGTCGAGCTCGTCAGTGAAGGAACATTCGTCCATGTCTCCAACCGCCTGCAGCACGTTGTTGTTCTTCATCAGCGATCTTCTCCTCTTGTGATCGGGCTCTTCTTCCTCCATGTCCAGCACTTCCATGTTCTCGTACCTCCCCAGCGTAAGCTGGCTCTGCCGCCTCCTCTGACCCGACAGGTCGTTGGCGCAGGAGATCCGATTCTCGAGGTTCTCCTTCTCCACCGACATGTCCAGGTAGGAGGATCCTTTCTTCGAGGTGGATCGCAGCTTGCTCGTCTGCGAATCCTCGCGCTTCAGCTGTATCTGGCGGGCTGTCAGGCACGATGCGTCCTTGCACCCTCCCTCCCTCACCTGGCTGACGCTCCCCCGAGGAGTCTGGACTGAGCTGGAGGCGGCAGAGGACTTGGAAGTGCTCGAGCTTCCCTTGCCGATGGCCTTCACTCGGTCGGCATAGCGGAGAGTGTTCACTGTCTCCATGGAGGAGGAGGCGGCAGGCGAGATGTTGGCGATCATCACCGTCCTCCCGTTGCCCACAAACGACTCCTTGAGAACCTGCGTGAGCTTGCTGCTACGGAACGGAGTGTAACCAGCAGAGTCTGTCATGGAGCGAATGCACTCCTTGAGCGCGAGCAAGCTCTTGTTGATCTCAGCTCCCTCCATGCGGGTCTTCTTTTCGTTCTCCGCCGTGTCGCTCCCTTTCTCGCTGCCTGCAAGGTCGATGAAGGAGAGCTGCCCGTGCAACTTCCCTCTGTCAGTCCTCAGCGACATCTGAAGGATCGCATGCGAGCGCGACGACTGCTCGTTCATCCCGGTCACGCTGGTGGACCGCAGCTGGCTGCCCTCTGCGATGGCCTGCATCAGGTCCTGGGGGCTCTCAACGGGGATCTCAGTAAGTCCCACGATCTGAACTTTCTTCTTGGCATCCTCGCGCGGGACCAGGCGCTTCTTCTCCGCCGAGAGCAGGTCGTAAACTTCGTCCCCGTAGATTTCCATCATGCTGACGTACACGTTGATGTTCAGCGCGTGTCCGTCGCACATGCGGAAGATGTCGTCTGCTGCCAGCAGGTACAAACCAGGTTGTCCCACCTGCAAGCCGAGGAGATGTCAGTACATGCTACATTTTCTGCGCCTGCAGTACCTCTGGAGCTCCGAGCATGGTGAAAGTTTTCCCACTGCCCGTCTGATCACGTGCGTCACGTCAAGCTCTTAGAGCAGAAGGAAATATATTCCAACCTGTCCAAAGGCAAAGCAAGTTCCAAGACCTCCTTCCATCACGAAGTTCACAAGAGGTTTGGTAGTCGTGTTGTAGAGAGTGAAATTGTCGGATTGTTCGTCGAATGCATGGTCGAAACTGCAAACATTAAACATCAATATTAAAGAAAAACTCGCACGCAAGCTGATTTTTACCTGAACTTGTGGTTTTCTGTGTATTTGGTGAGATCGACCTGATCGGAGGGTAAGCCCCATCAACATCTGCTGCTCGTGACCTTTTGTTTCGGTTCAGCCACTTGGACGATGCAATCATCCACAACACAAACAACATCGACTTCCCCTGGTCGGTTGGTCACACAGCTGCAGACAAGCTTTCACAAGCATTTCACCATCTTTTGCTGGCCTCTTCCGGACGATGCATGTCACACGATCCTTGGCCGGTGCGTTTCCTTCACAGCCAACATTACCCTCACTCATAGCTGGCAGGTCGGGGGGATACCTGCTACACTTGATCTTCTGCTTACACCATTCGTCCTTTTGGTGGCTGGCGATGGCTGTACAGCTAGCAAGGAAGTCAAATCAAGGTTCAGCGAATCTTCTGCACATCTTCACTACCAGCAGATTTCCTCCGAGAGATTCTTGCGCCGATAGACTCGGAGCTGCTTTCTTTCGAGATGGATCGGAGGCTGGAACTGAGAGATCTATCAAGGTTTGATGCTGCTGTGCGAGCAGATGTCGGCCTAGTCCCTGCACGTATATAGTCCTGTCACCTCCAAGGAAACGGAAAACAAGAATCTTACACCTGTCCTGATAGATGGCATCGTCAACTTGTCTTGTTTGGTAGGTGTTTCAACGAAAGTATGAGGTCGCTTGAGTAGGCTTCGAGGAACTTTGTTTGAGTTCTCTTGGATGTGCTGCTGTCTCGATTTGCTTGTCGGGTGTGCTCGAGCGCTTCCACGAGTTACCGAACCAGGACTCTTGGGAGTGAATCTAACAGGGGACCTGTACTCCTCAACTTTGGATGCACAAGGTTTCTTTGTGGGTGTCTGTCTCTTGCCTGTTGCCTGATGAGGAGATGCAGAGGTGTTTGCCCTTGTACAGCTCCGAACTGGACTCGAAGGGCCGTTCTTGCGTGAGACCAGTTTCAAAGACAGCTGGCTTCGAGGCACGTCCCTCGACAGCCAAGGATGAAGAGCGATGAGACTGAGAACTCAACGCAGCTCCTCACCCTCTCGTCCTCAAGGATCGCCTGCAAGAGCCTAGAGGAACCTGTGAACGTGGGAAGTGGTTGCTGGAGGAGTAGGAGGAGCAGGAGGAGCAGGAGCAGGAAGCAGGCAGTATGCCCGACTAGAGAGGGTTGGGTAGTTGTGAGTGAAATGGTAGGGTGGGGTCATATGGTCCGTTAGGGGTAGGGCAGGGGTTGTTTGCATGGGTAAGTTTTGGTAAAATATGGGTGGGGTACTTAATACGGGTCATCAATCAGACCAACGATGAAAATATAGGGGTAGCATTGAACAGTTTGGATAATGTTGGGGTAGGGGGGTACATATTTGTACCAAAAGAAGCTAGATTACAGGGTGTATTGTTGAAAGGGTGGGAAGACAGGGGGTAGTGGTCCAACAATGATACGAGAGTGGGGTACGGCAACCAAATGAGGAGGAGACAAAGGGATCAGGGTGGGGTGGGTATACGTAATTTGAGGTGGTGGGGGTGGAAGAGAATGGCGTTGAGTTTTAAATTTTGATTCTTCCATTCGAAGAAGTTGGCGTAGCAGTAATGAAATTGAAACTTGTGTTTGTAAAATACTTCTTTAATTTGATAATTTCAAGGATTTCTATCAAACAATTTCAGACTACATCGCCAACTGAGCTTAGCATTGAGGCGTGTAAGGTGGACAACGTCTTTTCCAGTAGGGTGGGGGTGGTAGACTAAAGGAATCAGACAAGAGTAGGGGTGGAAGGCCCTCAGTGGGTGGGGTAGGTCGGAACTCCAACTCGGCCAATAGCAGACGGTTGGGTAGTAGTGGCCTTAGGAAGGATGAGGTCCAGCAAAACGGGCCGCGGCCGGCGGCGCCCGGCCCGGCCCGTCACAGTGACTGAGCCTCCGACTCACAGGAGCCTGGTTTGCCACCGGGGCGAGTCATAGTCACGACGGTCACGTTTCCGAGAAGATCCGCTGATCCGAACTTCGGAAGTTTTACCCGGCCGCGTTCACTGAAGGCTTGTTCTCTGATGCCAAAGTAATGCAGGCCGTACCGTGATCTTATCGACCGTCTTAGCTGCAACAAGACAGACAGTTCAAGTTTGCTCAGGACTCCGAGTTTGCTAGGATGAGTGACGGCCCGGGCTAGGAAGGCCTCCTCTTCGCAGGCTCACGTACTCAGAACTTCAAGGCTACGTTGCCGCGGCGGCGGTAACGCCGGTCACCGGGCACTGTCACATGGCCCCGCCGCCAATGAACGGCGGTCACCGTCCGACGATCGGGCCCGGCGGCGGCCCCCGCCGACTGGCAACTTGAAGTTGCTGATGGAAAATTGCCAGTACTTCGGCGGCCGCCGGCGCCGGGACTCCAGCCTGACAGTGACCGGCCGGCGGCTGAGGTCGGATCGGCCCGTGACTCCGGGACGATTCACACTGAGCCTTGTGACACTGACCGTACAGCGGCCTGACGGTACGATCAGCGGCCGCAATCTCAGAGTCGCCGATGAACTTGTCGGCGAATCATCCGATCGTGCCGCTGCCCATCTGGGAGTCATGGCGGCAGCTGAGCCCAGGCTCCCGGCAGACTTGTCGGAATGGCATCATGGCAGCCTTCATCAACCGTCACTGCCGCATGATCGGCGGACTCGGGAGCGGCGGAGCGGCCGGGCTGAGCTGAACGTGACCGCACTACCGGCTGTGAGCAGTCACGCGGCAAGCCGCGGGGAAGATCCAGACATGCAGGGAACTGACTGAGCAAGCCTGGGACTGACAAGTGGAGGATAGTGCGCAACAGCATGGATGGATGGATAGAGGGAGGGAGGGAGGGAGGGAGGGAGGGAGGGAGGGAGGGAGGGAGGGTGGGAGGGCATCAGGACCCAGTTGGACTGGGTAACGACAAGACGAGAGGGAAAGCATTTGAGAGCAGAAGAGGCGAGCCGATGCTCACCATGTCATTACAGAGCATGGCATGATTGCCATGACAGAGATGAGTGGCGACGAAAGAAAAGAGGGGCACAAACAAGTGTACAACAGGTTTAATTGGTAGCAGTCATGCTTACTGCTTGTCTTCCTCGCTCTCATCCTCGCTCTCGATCTCGATCGCCTCGTCGAGAGGAAAAGAATGTGATTGACCTTCCATGAAGTCAAACTTGACATTCTTGAGCTTCATTTCCTCAATGTTCATCTCCTTGGGCTCCAAGACAACCTCTTCTGCAGCTATTGATTGGATTTCCCTGATTGACGACTTTGAGTTTTCATCCAACCTACGGACTATCCGATCTCTGATCGCTCGAGTTTCAGCTCTTGACTTCCTTTGTCTTCTTTTCTTGGCGTTATCTTCGGCTTTTTCCTTCTTCCACTTCCTTGCTACCTGCCTTCCCTGCGTGTTTCCCATGCTCTTGATCGTCTTATCCCTAGTGGTCGATGTGAGACGAGCTGATCGGATGTCATCGGAGTCTATCAGCACTCCTCGTGCGATCATCGTCTTTCTCAGCTGGTTCCACTGCTTCTCGATGTACCCGTAACCCACTCTCTTGTCGCACGTGATCATCACTGTCATGAGTTTTGACAAGGTTGTATCCAGTCGAAACAAGACGTCGATGGTCTTTTGCTTGAAGATGAACCTTCTGCTCTCTTGCCATTCATACTCTTTCATGTTGCTCTTTGCTTCTATCTGGTGGTCCACTTGCCGCATAGAGCTTTTAAGCATCACCTTGCCCTTGAGGTATCGAACTAGAGCCTCTTGACTGATCGGCACGTTAGCTTCTACTCGATAAGCTGTCCTGCTTGCCTTGACGTCTTGAAATCCGACCCTCCATCCCTTCAACCCGTTCGCAAACCTTCTCTTGAAGTACTTGAAATAGTGGAAACTTATTGAATTCACCGTCAAGGCCACAAGCAGGGACGCTATCACAAAGGCTGCCCCGAAGCCGAAAGGATATTCATTCAGCTTCAACTGGACGGGATTGATCCAGGGACAGTCCTCCGAGTACGTCTGGTTAGGAGGGTCGATGAAGGTGTACTGCACTGATCCTGCCACAAGGTTTGTGAAATTTTTCGCCATTGGCACAACCTTGCAATACGATGACCCAATTCGAAACTTGCTTGCAAGTTTGCTAAACAGTATGACAACGAATAACAATTTCACTGCCCACATGACATTGGCGTTGTTGAAGAATGTCACAGAGTTGATTATGATCCTTTCAAAATTGGATGAAGAGCTCTTCACGTGTTTGACAAGTCTATTTCGGTTGACTGATGTTATCCTCCTTTCAATAAAACGGATCTTCTTGATGGCCTCTTCGAAGGAATTCCTGAGAGCAATTAGGCGAGCATTGAGTATTCTCTGAGTTTTGCGACATTTCAAGACTGCGAGCAACTTGTATCCGATGTCATTGCGAGGTTCTGGTGGCATGGCGGCCTCCTTGATGGAATCTGAGATGTGCTTAAGCACGAGATCCAACTTGTGCAGTTCCTTGAACGAGTGCGTCATCACAAACTGTATCCTCGCGACATTATAAGGGTTGGATTCAAGCTCCTGCAGCAGCCTCAGGCCTTCGTCGATAAGAGAATTCAAGTGGTTGAAGCATTCGAACAATACTCCTGTTATGAGCTGTAAGGATTGCAGACTACAGTAAGGCACAAGAAACGAGTCATACTCGTGGGCCTGTTCCCCAACAAGGAGAATTCCAGTGCTGCCAACGAAAAGAAAATGTTGCTTGGCAAGGTCATGCCCAGAGCGTACGCTGCCGATCAATTGTGCGATTTCATTTTCATGGTCTCCTCCGTCCATGTATTGAGAAAATGAGAGGAAGAGGGGGTCTATCTTTTGTGCCAAGAAGCAGTTGTACTTGGGCCGAAGGTGAAGACTTTGTTGAAAGAGTGAGAACAGGAGGTCCTTCTGATTCTCAGTCAAGATGCTCTCAATGATTGTGGAAGAATCTTGCATGATGTCTACAATGGTTCTGCTCAAGAGATCAATGGAAATGTCATCTTTCATCCGTGTCATGATCGATTCAATTTCCAACCCAAACAGAATGTGTCCTCGTGCAGACACATGGATACCGAAGAACTCGACTTGCACGATCCCTTCTTCTTCAGGGTACTTGATTTCAGCCTCAACGTTTAAGAATTTCTGTTCAGAGAAATCCAGGATCTTCACATCTGTGAGACCAGTGTCTGTTGACATGTTATTCCCTGTGAAATCTGTAAGCTTCTGAGAGCTAAATCGAGCAAATTGGCATCTATCTTTAACACCAATGTTGGTTGAGATGTAAGTCAAGGAGTTTTCTCCGAAAGGAATCCATTCTTGCAAAGTGATGCGCACGTTTCCCAAGCTGATTGCTTCCATCAAGTCTGCATCCATGATATTAGTCTTGCCTCTGAAAGCTTCCACGGCACGATTCAGATTCGATGTCAAGGGTTCTTTGCTTCGTCTCAGATAATTGGGAATAAATGGACTTGAGACGTAGGATACATCTTCAATGTCGGTGATGGCAGAATATCTGGAAAATCCAGTCTTCAAGGAATTAAGTGCAAATTTGCCAACTTCAGCTCTCCATTCAATTTGTAACTTGTCTTTGAAGCTGTTCTGTTTATCAGGCACGTAGACGACATGTTTAAGCTCATCAAAAAGCGATGCTGGAACATTTTTGAGCATCCGTATTCCTATGGGCGAAACCTGAAAACAGCTCGAGGGCTTATGGTCCTCAGTATACATCTTCAGAACGCGGATGACATTGTTCTCCTGCAAGTCATCCAACGCAGATTGAGCTTCCTGGCTCAGGTTCAACCATATCCGCTTACTAGTCCCTCGATGCGACACATACGTTAAAACAGGAGCATAGTCGAAATCAAGCACCCCAGACGATATGCATTCAAAGATGAGCACTTGAAGTGGTGTCGATCGAATCCAACTCTCAGGCTCTGCAGGGTGAAGCGAGCACTTGCCGTAAAATGAGATGAGTGCGCACAACAAAACATGATCTGAGGACCAAGTAAAATTGAAATCTTCTCCCGTTATGTCAGCAAGACGGTTTCCACGATCACGACCAGGTTCTTCATCCTGCGACTCCTCATCACTGGCGCTACTTTCGCTCAGCTCCTCATCTTGTGTTTTGTTCATCGTAGGCTCTGACTGCAGCTTTCACTCCATTCCATAGAACCTGTATGGTTCTGTTTGAAAGCTCTGTCGCACTTCACATGAACATCTTGTGGTGTTCCTGTCGTTGTTTCGCTTACACGTCTCGACTACCTATCCACTCTCAACACCTTGGTGGTAAGCACCATCATGTATATGCATCCCACGTTGGCCGGGCTGGCCCTCATTCCACAGTAGGCCCGCCTGGTTTTGATGGGTTTGTGTAACGGTCAGCCTGTAACTCCTTTCAACCGTCCCAAACGACTCGATGATCCGATCGGACGGGCCGACGCCCCGGCAGTCCGAAGTCCCGGGGAAGTGACTACATCATGCTGACCGTGACTCTGAGCGAGACGTAAGTCAGTTACAACATAATGACCCTAACAGGCTGAAAATGTAGCTCATCCAATTTCAAAATTTAGAGAAAAAAACTACTAATTCAATCTACCGGGCGTGAAAAAGGACTTGCCCATAAAGGGATGAGGGGCAGTACTACCGGTTTATGACGAAACACTGGTAATAAATCCAGTACCAACTTGATCACATTCAGTACCAGAAGTTGAAGAAAAAGTACCGTTGCAGTACATAAGGTCGGAGCTGATCTGAGAACTTATAAGCTTGATTACCACGAAGTTTGGCAGGTAAGACGATTATACCAAGAAAATGTAATTTTACAATACAAATTTTGTGAACTTTCAAATAAATATGGTACTGACAACATGGTACGAGGGACGATGTACCACATCTTGTAACGTTCTCTTTGCATGTGGGGGGTGGAGAGGCTGATCAAGGCATTTCTACCCTTTGGACACGGGTAGGGTGATAGCCTAAAACGAAACACGCTACTAATTGGGGGTAGGGGTATATAAGAGAGACTCTCTAAGATCTAAAATGCTTTGTTTGCGATAAGGCAGTACATTTACTAAGTGGATCTATAATTGAAAACACTCTATATTGAGTGGGGTACACAATATGCGCCTCCGTTATTGCTTCTCTTTCCCTGGGGTAGGGTACATTCAACAAGGGTGGTAGGAATGAGCGACCAATTGGAAATAGGTGGGGTAGGTCTGAGACTTGGGCGTGACTCCACGCGTCTCTCAGGGGGCGGCACTCGTCTAACCCCATAGAGGGGGTGGTATCTGAATATATTACTTGTCTTCCATGACTAATATTATATATTTCACTTGAAGGTACAGATGGAAGTACAGATAACACGGTATGGGGAGAGGGTGGGTAAAAGGGGAAGTTCACCGGTAGTGACGGTAGGTACTACTGGGGGTTCTTCTAGTATCCTCCCAGGGTCTGGCCGCCGCAACCCCTCCCGCGCCGCCATGAGCTACCCATACGCTTCCTATGCCGCGCCTGCCGGCCTTCCCATCTCGGGAACCCCAGCTCCTTACCCTGTCATGTCGCAAGTTCCTATGGGCATGCCTACCTTCCCGGTGAGAATTGTGATGAAATACGATTTTCTCTGCTTCCTTGTCGTGATATGCATATTTCAAATCTCCCTCTCCGCCTCTCCCTCCGCTTCCCCCCCTTCTCCCTTCCTCCCTCTTCCTGCGCTCAGAAATTTGTTTCGAAATCGTTGAGTTCAGTCTCTCTGCACGATCTACTGCTCTTTTAAAGTGGATGTATCGTTCATTCCAAACCTTTTATCTCACCATTGAGCTGAATTGTTCTGTTCGCAGGAGCAAACTGCATACATGCCCCAGCAGTATGTCATGCCCCAGCAGTATGACATGCAGCCGATGCCCCAGCCCCAGCAGATGATGCCCCAGCAGATGATGCCTATGGGCCAGCCCCAGCCCCAGCAGGCCCCTGCACGGGCTGCGCCAGCGCCAGCAGGCAAGAAGAACGATGATCCCGAGCTCAATGCTCCTCCTGGCTTCAAGTTTGCTGGATATGCTCCAGTCCCCAAGCCTGGTCAGAAGAGCGAGCTTGAGAACACCCCGGGGTAAAGATTGTTGTACTAAGTTTGATTGTTTGAGCTAATTACGAAACTGCAGATGGGAGTACGTCGATGGCAAGTGGCTCTTCACCGGCAAGACTCAGCCCCAGCCTCCTATTGTTCAGCCTGCTCCTGCTCCCATGCCCATGCCGGTGTACCAGCAGCCCGTGCAGTACGTTACCACCTCTGCTGCTCCTGTCTCCTATGTTGTCCCAGAGCAGCAGGTCGGATATGAGCAGATGTACTCTGCCCAACCCATGATGATGAGCATGGCTCCCCCGGCAACCTACACCCAAACGCCTTACTACACTGTGAGTGATACATTTGTCTGATAGATACGTTGACAATGCTTTCAGGGTTATTAAGGTGAATACTGCAAGCGATTTATTGAAGGTTGTAAATTTATAAACGATCTGTGAGGTTCACAAGTGTTTTGCTCCACTGCCATCCCATCTTCGCTGAGAACCCTTGCAATCATCATGTGAAATCAAATCCAGCTCATGAGGTAGTAATCAGAGAAGGTGGCAGGTAATGTGTGTTTCCAAGGGTTCTTAACGACACTGAACCAGACGGATGAATGGCAATCATCTGCCGCAGCACACGTCATGTAATTGTAACGTTGTTCATCACCTCTACCGTAATCGAACAATGCGGCAGACTCATCCGCAGCCATGCCTGACTCCAAATCATTCGTGTCACCACACGTCCAAAGATCACCTCAGTTGGAATTTGAAGGGCTTTGCATACAAAGTAGCGAATGACGTTGGCATGGCACACAACAACCTCATAGGAATGGTGCTCCTGGAAGCCCGTCAAACCTTGCAACTCTAACAGCCGAGGTGCTCGAGGGACCTGTTCTACCGGAGCCCTGTAAAAGATTTGGTTGAAGGCCTTGTCAATTCGAGCTCCATCCGCCTCGACCTGCAGATGCCCATTGAGCCCAAGAGCGAGTCATTCGCCATTGTGCTGTAGAAAACCTACCGTAGACTTCTGGAACAATCCAGAAGAGGAAGGTGGTATCGGCTGGCAGGGGCGACCCTCTCTCAGCTCCTTCATCGTTGTCAAGGGAATATCCTTGGGCAGCTTCTCCAACAGAATTTCCATGGTTTGTTTCGCTCTGGTCATATCACTCACTGTAAGTGAGGTTGGTTTGAACGTATCTATGATTTTCTGAGCTAGGATTCGAGCCTGCTGCCTGCCCTTCAATGTCAAAACTGCATTGATATCCTTCGATTCGTTGTCCTTGTATTGACCATGACTGCAAAGAATGTCAACAATGATGTCATAGTTGTGTTTGATTTCATTACCGAACAAGAATGATGTATCGAATTGCCTTTGGTTTCTGCTGCCCTTCCTTCGGATGCCTACAGGGAGTGAGACAACGATCTCATATTGAAACATCGACTACCTCCCATCCCAGTTCCTGTTGTACTTTTGGAGATTGCTTATGTCGACAAGCTCATTTTCTATGCAACAATTAGACGATTTCGAAATCAGACGGCGACAATAGTGCACAAAAAATCGCAAGTTTTGCTTGCTCAAGTAGCCGATTCACCAAATTGAGGAAGGTTCGAAAGAGGAAATCTTACCTGCTTTTGGCGTTGTCTTTTGCTCACATGCCGCTTTTAGATTGTTTACACTGTATTGGAATCCAGCAGCTCCTGAGAAGGTTGAGTGAGCTATAACTTTAACACTGCAATGCTCGATACCTATCATCGCAGCGGTGCAGCCTAATACAAAACGCTTGGCATTCCTTCTGCACGAGCAACATGTCAAGCATTGAAAGCTTGATTGCATTCTGAATTTCCTTGTTGAGTTGAATGGTTGGCTTCCAAGAGAGGAACTTGCCATCATTCTTGGGAGCATGCGAAGAAAAGGATTCATCATCTCGTTCCGCCCAAAGAGTGATTCGGACACTCAGCCACCTGCAGCCATCAGGGTATGAGGAGCATAATCAGAGGTGAATCATCTCTAATCTTCCTCCTCCAATCTCGTCCATCTTTCTCATTCAGTGTTTCATCTTTTCTGCCCAATCCTACGCCATCTTCAAGTTGCCACTGCATTTATAGGCTGGCACGGCGCTGCTTTTTGTCACCGGCCCCGCCGCCCGGCCCGGATCGTGCCCACATGTCCGCCGGTCACCGTTTCCAGTTCGGAACCGGTGCGCTACTGCCCGGCCAGAGGCTGGGTGACGGAGGCTCCGAGTATTATTTTTTAGTTACTTCAAGGCCAACTTGGCAAGTTGCCAACGATGAAATGCGATGGAGCCTCGTCATCGCGTGGGTTAAAGGGATCGCTTTTCCTAAGTGCGGTGTTAACAAAGGACGATAAAGGTGAGAGGCTCTACCTCCGCTGGATGTTGGAGTCTCGAGCTTTTTGAGACCGCCGGACCACTCCACCTGCCCCCGGGGGCCTTGGCCGCTTGGCCGCACAACTGGAAATCCACCCCACCATACCATTAACCATCCCTTGGTTGTGAAGGGCAGGGGTAGTGGACAGAAACGGCATTCTCGATTTTGAAATTCTTTGCCTCAACGGTCTCTTTTCCCCTGGCAACTCCACCCCCCCCCCCCCCCCCCCCCCCCCCCCCTCTTCCCGCTGCTCTTTTTATAGGGAGGAGCAGCACCGTTGCGTCCAACAAGCTCTCCCAGCTTCGTCCGCACACTTTGTGAAACAAGTCACTTCTCCAAGAAAGATACGATGCCAGCAACCAGCAGAGCCCGCAAGAGCGCCAACGTTGTGACCGAGCAGGTCGAGCAAGTCGAGCAGGTCAAGGAGATCGTGGCAAAGAAGACCACCAAGGCTCCCAAGACTGCTCTTGCCAACGTCACTAACGTCAAGGAGCAGAAGGAGGAAATCAAGGAGCAGAAGCCCAAGGCTGGCAAGGGCAAGAAGGAGGCTGAGAAGGCTCCGAAGGAGGAGGCACCCAAGCAGCCAGAGAAGGAGGCTCCCAAGGCTACTGACAACAACAAGCCCATGTCCATCGAGGTGACAAAGGATGGTCTTGTCTACCACTACAATGGCGGAACCTTCTTCTACCCTGGAAATTTCACCGTCTCCGCTCCAGCTGCTGCTCAAGAAATCATCGACAACGAGCCCGCGCATGAAGTGAAGCAGGAGGAAGTTCCAGAGCTTGAGACCCTGATGGCTTCATCAAAGCTTGCGGCTGAGCCCCAGGAAGAGGCAAAGGGAAAGAAGGGAAAGAAGAAGGGCCCAAAGAACTGAACATGAGTGCGTGTGCAAAAGCTTGACTGACACGAGATAAAAATTACCCCACTTACAATGTATTTGTAACTTATAATACAATCAATCGAATCAAAAAATATTCAATCGGAAGTTGACGTTGATTCCCAATCCTCGACCTGTCATTGCGTCTTTAACAGATACCACTCTTTGACAAACATCACATACAGATGATTATAGTCGCATAAGAAACTGTTAGGAGCATCCAAACATTTGCGACAGCTTTCACGAAGAAAAGGTTCTGCATGTAAGGTAAGTTGCAATTTCAGCAACTATTGACTCACCGATGTTCCCCTTTTATCTGACAAGGTAGTTTCGATTCCCCATGCCATGCCTGTAACAACACTCACTTAAGAGTTGCTTCTATTGCCTTACTTTGCAGGATCTCGTCAACGTTTCTCCCTTCCCTGCCAAGGACTGCAAGCGAGTCCCGGAAGCTTTTGACTGGCGCAAGGACCTGAGAATGGTCATACAAATCAAATCAAACATGACAGAGCTCTACTATGGTCTCGAGGACGCTGTCTGATAAACATCTACCGGAGGTTCACGAGAGGGCGAGGAAGAGAGAAGTCAGTAGCGTGATGTGGGCGAGGGCAAGGCTTACTCATTGCAGCGGGTCAAGTCGATATCTACAGTCTGCAAGCGAATACTTTGAATCCCATCTGGATGCTTGAATGTCGTCGAAAGTGACCCAGGTCTGTAAACACGTTGATTGCCGATGAGATAATTGAAGGACATCACCTGAACGCTTGAGAACTCATTCCTACAGCCTTCTCCATTACTTCATAGCTTTTCTTCAGGATGTCCTCTTTGTCGTCGACAAGGGCTTTGGGCCAGTGTGAATGTTTTTGAACGTGGGCTTCATAGACCATATTCACCTGAAGGCAGCTGGATGTTGTATTCTTTCGTGAGCGGACACTGCTTGCATAGGAGAACAATCCTATTCATGTCTGGATCTGATATTGCATTAAATCTAAGCCATCATCGTTCGCCGTTCACCTTCGAATTTCACCGAGGCAAGAACGTACAATAGAGACTTCTTGCTGAGAGTAGAAGAGTTGGCATGCGAAACATCTGTCTTTACTATGGTGGTCATCCATCGTTTGGATGTTTCCCTTGCAGCTAAAGACCCTGAATTGTTGAGATATCAAGCTCGATCAGATGCAGTGCAAAGGATAGGAGGAGAAACTACCCGTCAACGACAGTTCACTTCTTGAGGCTATCGACTTAGAGCGATTTTGGACAAACCAGAGGCTTCTATTTGCAACTATTCTTTGAGAAAACACATCTAACAGCGACTCAATTAAACAGGCACCAGCACAAGCTCTCACCGTGACAAGAAGAAATCGCGCTGACAAGACGCGATCTCAGCATAAAGCTAGACATGACTCGCAAAGCTTGTGGCTCCTAGCTTCGAAGTTTGATCCCTCTCGTAATCTGATGCACACTTATCAATGACATACCAGCATAATTCCATGATCATGACAAGAATTTGTGGCTGATGCTATTCTTCGTTCGTTTTCACAATCAGGATCAGGGGTGTCACCAATGGAGATACGTTCTTTGCCCCTTCTTTCTGTTCAAGTTACTCTGCATCACGTCCATGCTTCACCTTCATCGCATTCACAACAACACTTCATTCCATGCTGTCACATCTCAGTTGAACTTCTTCTCCTTCTTTCTTCCCCTACGACTCGTCCTCCTCTCGCCCCTACACCTTTCCTCCCGCACTGCATTTTGAGTAGGTATCTTCCGCCCCTAGGGTGTCACTATTGCTGACACTGATGAGATTCAATATAGTTCAATACAATTCTATGCAGGAGATCGCATTTACTATAAATTTCCAATAAAAGTCTTCTTCCTTTCGCATTTCTGAAGACAGCACAATAAACTTTTATACAAGACAATGAACCCGACGGTCGCAACATTGAATGTACTCCGATGGAGGAAATGAACAGCAGGAGGCTGATGGGTTGACCTGACCTTGATCACCTGCCGGTGATGGAACTCAACAGAATCAGAGAGATCAGGCGGGAAGGACATGCAGAGGACATGGAGGTTGTCTGTCAGGAAACCGCGTATTTGCTTGTTATATCCCAGCACTTTGCTCCGACTGGGCGCGGGTAATAAAGCGCAAAAATCAAAAAGTATTTAATATTTCAAGTTAGAACAGCTAGCTCGCTGTGATCTCAGTTGCCACCAGATCAATCGGGTGTAGCAATGGTGAGCAAGTACAGTTTAAATTTGGCACCTTCTAGATACCAACCAAATCCTGGGTTTCACCAGCGTTGGGAGGAGGGGGTGGAGAAGGCTGTGGAAGCTTGTTTTGGATGGTGTTGAGCTGTGCTTGAGCTACGGACTGAAACAAGGGATCAGGCAAATTGGAAAAAAAAAAGAAATGTTCGCTACCAGTTGATTTCGCCAGAAAGCACGTTGATCATCCTCCATCGCTTCGTTCAAATTCGCGAAGCACATGCTGATGAATTTGAGAGCCTCAGCCTGAAAATTGATACAAGAGGAATCAATGTCTGAATCAGAGATTGAATTCGACAGCAGTAGCCTTACCTGCTGTTTGAAAATAGATTCCATCTTCATCTCCATCTGGAGCTCCTGTTGCACTAGTTATCACAGTACCAGAGTTTGCAAGGTTGTATACAGGAGCATAATCATGAAAATCTTCGTAAAAGCCGAAGGATCTTTGCCGCTTGCCAACCCTGTGTATGCAGTATTAGTTTCGCTGATGTCACAACATGCATTTGTTGCCGACCTCTCCCTCAGATCAAACTTTGCCGACGAGAACATTCCAAGAGACTGAGGGTGAGGAGAATGGTCCATGTGCTTGTCCAGAACAACCGCAAGAACGTCCTCGTGCTTTCCAACCCACAGGACCAGAAACATGTACCAGCAACCCTCATCGCTGGTTCCAGGAGCCATACCAGAGCATTTCCAGAAGTTCTCAATTTTGCTGTGTCCACCTTCTTCCCAACGCTTTACGCTGTTGTTGAACTGGCGACGAAGTGCCTTGTACTTTTCCCGCAAGTAATTTGGATCGACCTCCTTGCTTTTCTTCGAAGGCGTAAAAGCCCTGCACCTTGCAAGATGTGGATCATTGGGAAACAAGTGTGGAGGCTGCCAATCCTCGTCGTTAAACTTCTGTGCAGCCATTGCCCAAAACCTAAAAAAGGTAAGTGAGAATTGAACAAGTTATCGTAAAAAGTGAAGCTCACTGTTTGTAGCTCAGCACATTCGACTCCATTGAAGAGCGGTGAGGATTGGACTGCGATTCCATGCTGATAAAGGCAGGCTTAAGCTCCGGATCGATGAGCAAGTGTACAAGTCGCATGCTGTCATTTCGTTTCCAATATACACCACGCTGCTGTGCACTTCCACCGCCGCTGCCTCCAGGACCATCTGACAACGGAGTCAACCTTATGGATGAAATTCGGTTGTAGAAACGGGTAATGTAAGGATTGAACAACAACACACATTGGATCACCGTCATTCAAGAATAACGATTTACCTGCATTCCAGGATGAGCCACCTGAAATTCCTGGCGCTGCGTTGGACGAGTCCCCCATGATCCTGGCAAGAGCTCAATCAAGCTGAAAGAGTGCTTCACCACAGCATGATTTTTTTTGGCTGCTCTAAGGTTATAATAAGTGAAATTTGATGTTGACGCATGGAAACGCAGTTTAGATGAAGCAGGGACAGTGAGAATTCAAACTGTATAAGAGCGCTAGTTTGAATTTTGTTTGACTTACTACTTTGTAATGTGAATAACTGTGCTGATGCCTATAGCTTCTGTATGCTCAGTCTACGGCAGCTCAATCCACCAACCATATTTTGACTTATGCAACCATGCACAAAAGAGCAAATCATGTGGAATATACTTTCAACGTGATCCTACACGCCTTCTCTTGCCGCCTCGCATCGCTGGCCCACACAATCACACAGTTGCCTGGCATTCTGCTTCTCACACAAGCCTCAGCTCTCCATGAAATTTCCTGCATCTCATCCCACCTCTCTCCACTGTTCCAATGAACAGCCTCAGCTTTGTCACCCCCCTTGCCTCTCCGCCCCGCATCGTTCCTGTCTCCCTCCTCTTCCCGCCCTTCCCGCGGTCGATTTCCCCTCTTTCCTGAACCAAATGGCCCTTCCTGATACCCCCACCCCCCTTTATACCAATCTTTACCCCACCTTTTCCCTAATCTCTGCGATTCTGGCCCCAAACTTTATTGAAAATCACGCACCCCCTACCCTATACCTTTGCTCTACCCTACCCATCCCCCCATTCTATTCCCACATCAGCCCCCACCGGTGCCCTACCGTTGACAAACTGTTTATCACCTGCCTGTTGAACCGGAAAGTACCCCTACCTACTAGTAGACACAGCCGTTCTTCACCAGAGTACCCACCCTCCATAATAGGCCCTGCCTCTGTTGACCTACCCGCCCTCATTCTTGTCGAATTCAAATACTACCCCAAGGTCGCCCCCAAAAGACCCCTTGCTCAGGAGGGGTAGGTGTTTCAACAACGCCTTACCTTCAAAGGGGTCCGGCGCGCCTCTCTTGCAACGAAAAACCGTTTAAACTGATCACTCGCGGTTACACAAGACGTAACGGCACCATACCGGGGCCCGGCTGCGGCGCTCCCCGAGGACTCGGAAATATGGAGCGTAATAAATTAATAATGGTGATCATGATGATATATTTGTGTAGTAATATAGGTAACATCCTACGTACAGATATATTTGTTTAAAAAGTATTTGTTTGGTCGGGTTCCCTTGTGTTGCTACAACTGTTGTAAATGAAATGTTGGTACAAATTCAAAAACAATGATTTTAAAAGGCTGGTTCCCGGGGCCGTGCTACCACCTCTCACAGGCACTTGTTGGGCTACTGGACTACTACCCTTGGCTCACCCCAGCCTGTCCTCACCACCCCTCAATCCCTACTGCTATCCACCCGTCCAAATATCATTTCGCTACCGTACCTGTGGTGGTATCCAACCCATCTGATCTTCTTATCCATACCCCTCCCCACCAAATTGCATCCCCCACCCACCAGCCTGCAGTCTTCCCCCCACCCCTACGTCAAGACATTCACAAGAGAACTTAACTTTGACAATACAGACTTCTCATATTCTATAAGTGAGGAAATAGATAAAATAGTCATAGTCTCCACCATACCTGCCTCTCGTTGATTTTTCGACTCAATTCGACCTAAAACATCCCCTCCGATCATTCTACGACCCCCAACTTTTGTATGTTTTACCACCCCTAAGGGTTTCAATTTACCCCCTACCCCTTCTTCCTAGAAAGGTTTTAGGACCAGTACCTACCCATAGATTTCCTAACTCTAACAGCAAAGACAACCCCTCGGACATCAGCAGGTACCCCTACTTCCATTCCCTTCACATTGCGGCAAATGGACCACCCACCCAAATTCCAAAACAAGGTCACGAATTACCTTGTACCACCCCTACCTGACAAATCCCCCCTCCATCACACCCCTCACCCATCTACCCCTGCGGTTATCGGTCCTGGCGAAGCTCCTGCCACCCCCTCGTATCCTATTGTTACCCCGCCACCCCACTAAACCTTGGAGTACCCTTGTCCTCATAACACCCCGCCTCATGATACCCCTGGGCTCATCCACTACCCCGGTCCATCGCTCACCCTACCTCTCTCTAGGTGTAACCAACGATCGACAACCCCACCTACCCCAGATACATTGAGTACCCACCCCTCTTTGCTTCTCTGCCGCCATCGCCGCCTTCCCCGTTGCCATGGCATTTTCTCAGCCGCTGTTGCTATGCTCTGTTTCACAATGCGCTTCCTCCTTCCCATCATTCTCTTACTTACATGATGCATTGTTGTGATATCGGTCCAAAATGATCACCTGCTACCTGACCTTGATAGAATTGGCAACTGGACTGATCATGACCCCTGATTAGCACTCTGTCCTGAGTTAGTGCGCTCAGTTCAGCATAGGAAATGAGTGTCCGAATACAAGCTGCTTCCTTGTATTGTCCGCATAGGTTGAACATTTACAGAATCTCAACTTGACTTGTACAAAGCGAATTTTTATGTTAGAAGAAGTTTGTATTTCTTCGGACGAACTGTACTTCGTCAGCAGATATCCTTGATTAGCTTCTTCCAGCATCTGTTGATATTTGATAGTGAATGAAGTCACATCACTTAGATATGCTGCACATGTTATTTCAAACGACATTTCTAGCTTGTTTACTATAATTGCTTTGCGAAGAAAGGGAATATACATCTTGAATGTCATAACACGTCAATTTACCCATAACAAGTACAATCGCAGCTTTATACAGCATGTATATTTGCATGTACTGTAAAGTCAAAGCTGTGTTTATGGCCCTGTTGACTAGGGTTTGATTGGCTTTGTGGAGCAGATGGATCAGTCGATGCAGTACCAGCAAGAAATGGCTCGCTTACAAGCGCAACGACAACAGCAACAGCGAGACCAGGTTACAAACGAGTGCAAGCAAACGATAGCTATTTTTGACATTTGTTCTTGCCAGGATTTTGGTGAAAGTGACGGTGACAGCGATGATGATGACGATCAACCAGGACAAAAGCGCGCCAGAAAATCCGGTGAGTCTCCTGGGTTTCAGCAACGCTTGTCTTGTTGCTCGTTCCTCTTCAGCTTTATTGAGTGTTTTGACTTCAGGAGAGTTGCCGGACAGGAAGGAAAAGCACAAAGTTGTAGAGCAGAAGCGTCGAGAAAAGGTTTGCTACCAGTGACACCTATCCAATTTGTGAAGTTGATTTCAGACGAAAGAGCTTTTAGCTGATTTGCAAGATTTATTGCCAAACACCGAAGATGCCGGGGCAACGAATCTCACCATGAACACTGTACTCCAATGTGCGATTGACTTCTTGACGCAACGCCAAGGTCTTTGAATTGATCGCTCTTGTTGTTTCGGGTCCCTTACACCTTCAATTAGCGAACGGTGACAGCAAGGACACTGCTGCAGACGACTCGAATGCCAACAATGGTGACTGAATTGACCGATTATTTGCTTTCCAATTCTTATGATCATGCTTACTCAATTACAAGAATATGTGTTGTGGAAACCCCTCACTCTACCGAGCAGGTGGATTGGACATCGATGTTGCTTACAGGTCTGGGTTCATGATGGCATCTATGGGGATCGCCTATGCAGGTCGAGCCTTGTCATTTTGAAATTTCTCTGCTCATGGGCTTGAAGGTGTGGATGGAACAATCCTCGAGGTCAACCCTGCTTTTGCTACGATGCTAGGATACAGGTGAACATTTTCTACCTATTTGATTGTTCGGTTTAATCGTCCACAGTGCGGACCAAAGGCATAAACTCATTGGACGCACTCTATTTTCCCTCACTACGCCACAAGATATGCAGGTACACGAGGTTGGTTGTTTGTGTCCCTTCCAATGGTTCTGCGCAGAACACTCTCAAAGCTGTATCAAGACTGCTCTCTGGCGAACTTACACACACAACGTTGACTGAGCACTGCATTCGTCAAGATGGAAGCTCTGGCTTCTTCTCCGTGGAGATGAATTGTCTGTGGAAGAACAACAAGGTGATTTCTTAGCAACTCACATTCTGGGCGACTGAAAACATCACCGTTCAGGCCCACTGCATCGTTTGTTTCATTCGTCCAGCTGATGAAGGTCCGCAAACTCGCCAATCCATGCCATCCATGGATGCCATGGGAGGATATAATCAGGGCATGAGCGCACAGGGCATGCCTGGCATGCCGATGCAGGTGAAGAATGTGTCCATGTTATGCTGAACTGCTCCTAACCTTGTGCACCAGGGCATCCCCATCTCTGATTCGATGGGTGGCCAGATGTCGCATTTGAATCAAGTGAACATGAACGGGAAACCTTACTAGAGAACAAGCCAGTTCGATGACACGTCTCTTCGCTTCGTCTTCACTTCCTTTTTTGTGCTTGTGTGAGCTGTTTTTGCTATCAGTAAATCGTCCATGAATCTACTGGTCCCATGTATACGATTCACTTCCTTGAGCGCAGCATGTCCTTCACCTGACATGCGTTCCTCCTCCTCTCCTTTCTCCCTTGACTCCCCCTGTGCACCAAGTCAGCTCGGCTCCTGCTTTCCCTGCCCCTCCTCCTCTTTCCCTTGGCCCATTCCCCCACCTTCCTCACCCACCTCGCCCCTCGCCTCCCAACCCTCTTCCTCTCCCGTCAACCCCCCTCCCCTCCCCTCCCCCTCCCCTCTCCTCTCTCCCCTCTCCTCCCCTTCCCTCTCCTTCCCTCCCCCTCCCTCCCCCTCCCTCCCCCTCCCTCCCCCTCCCCTCCTGGTTCTCCCCTGAGATCGCATCTTCCCCCCTTCCTCTTCCCTGCCCGCCCGCAAGATGGGGTTCACCATGATGGTGGACGGGGTGGCGTTTGAGGAGGAGGATGCGAGGCAGAGCTCGTATCTCCTAGGGCTCATGGAGGACGCGGACGCGGATCAACCTCGGGTGATGCATGTCAAGACGCCTCTCGATCAAGCTGCGCTCCTCAACTTGCTCCGCATCCTTCGCGGAGAGGGCGTTGAGGCAGTTTGCCGATCTCTCGGAGGAGAGAATCGGGGAGGGTCGGATGAGGAGAGGGGTGAGAAGGAGGAGCAGGAGGAAGGATCGACGGAAAGTATGCACGGGCTTGTCAGCATGTTGATATCTGCTTCGTTTCTCCACGCTCAGATGGCGGAGGATGCGATTCTAAACCATCTTGCTCGCTACCTCACAGTGAGCCACAGGAGAGCGTCTTGAGATCCTCTGACTGAACATGTGCAGACGTCCTGTCGGTCATCCTGGGAGCTGAGGAGCAGGTGCGGGCTCGGGCATGGGCCCTTGTCAAGACATGTATGCATGAGAAGTTTGCAAGGAGAAGCTCTGAGAGCTGCTGGGCAGGAGGAAGAGGTTGTGCGGAGGATGATCAACAAGTCAGGGCTGCAAGACGTGAGGCTTTTGCCTCCCATGTACCTGCTGACCTCCTGCCGCTGCGTTGCAGGATCATCTCAACGAGTTGCTCAGGGAAGGGAAGGTTGAGCGCGCCATGGGAGAGATGCAGCGATGTTCCGCCGCGCAAGCTGAAGGCAGGAGGGGTGAGGAACATGCAGGCGCATGAGGGAGTGGGAGCGTCGATGGCTGACTTGCCTGCAAGACGGGACGGAAACTTTCCATGGCGCCATCGCCGTTGCTGCGATCGAGAGTCTCTCCTCGTTCAGCCCACTTAGGTGGTGGAGGAGACGAGTGTCAGGCGCTGCTGAAACGAGCTGTCAGGCTGCTGCATGAAGATTTGATCTGCCTGCTGATGGAGAAGGTGGCGGTCATCGTAGTCCCTGACGATGGCCGTGTGGAGGAGGCAGGTGGAGGAGCTTGCGATATCGGGAGGAGGTGACTTGGTCAGTGAGCAAGGTGCGAGACTTCAAGGAAACAGGACAAAGAGTGCGAGTGCGAGGAGGGGAGTATGAGATGGATTGCTGCCTGGCGATCAAAGACAGGTCTGATGGGTTGCAAGTGGCAACTTGTTGACCTTGCGATGCTCAGAGTTGTACTGATGGAGGCCTTCAATGTGAGTTGCTCTGCTCGCAAGCTCCTCGTGCACGAACAAAGGTTGCAGGAGGAGAGAGTATGCGTCAAGAGCAGAGCAAACAGCATCTTCCTTGTCGGAGCATGTGACTGCATCCCTCGGTTGCCCTGCTCCCCCATGACGATTCTCCCCTTCAGCCTCTCAAGGTCTTCTTGGCCCGCAGGAGCGGAGGAATTCGATGCTCGTCCTCGAAAGGATTCACCTGCAGCAGCTGGAAGAATTTCGACCGCCAGGTCAAGAGCATGCAGCATCCTGCTGCTGATGTGAAGTCTACCTGCTCATCGTCGTTCCCTCAGAGAGTGAGGAGGTTGAGGCGCTCGGGTACTGGGAGGGTGGACCAGTCGCTGTTCGGGTCGAAGAGGGAGAAGTAAGCGCTTGCTCTTTGGTTCTCAGTGTGAACAATGCTCCTGTGCCAGCTCGTCATGCATGCTTGCTCGATCTCCAGCGATTTTGGAAGCGCTGTCATCGCAGAGGGGGAGAAGCCTGGGACTCTTCCATACTTGGTGCGTGTGGACGAGGGAGGAGCATGAGGAGGTTGTGGATATGCATCAAGCTGGAAGCAGAGGAAGGATGGGGGAGTGACGAGCGATGGCAGGTCGACGAGTCCAACGAGTTTGCAGGACAGCTGCTACCGTACACTGAGGAGAATTTCCTCACTCCCTGCTGTACCTTTATATCCTTCACGACTACTTCTTGAGTGCCTCCTACCAGCATCCTCGAGGAGAGCGCATGCTCGTTTGCACAGAGTTCACCTGGGGCCCTGCAGGTCCTCTCGTGGGCGTGTGCTGGAGCTGACGGTCTCTGACAGAGGAAGCAACGGCTGCGGGGCAGTAGCGAGCATGAGGTGGCCTTTGTAGAGTGGAAAGCGAGCTCACGTCGTGCAGGGGGCGCGTGCTCCTGGACTCCTGCAGGATCGAAGAGATCGGGTTGGATGGAGCGGTGGGAGAGCTTCCCTCCTCTCACCCGCTGACGGCTTCCAGGTCGCCTCGGTAGGAGGACAGCTCGACGTCATCGACAGCTTCATCTGCTCCTGCGGCGAGAGCGGCATCGTCGCCAGCGGTCCTTGTGGTGACTTGCACCGACCTGAGGTGACGGGAGGACGCAGGGGTGTCGACCTACGAGCACGAGAAAGCAAAGGTGGAGCGATCGATGGCACGAGCAACCGACTGCAGCATCCAGCACTGCAAGGAGGAGGCTCTGTGGGCGTGTGAGAGCGCGTTGCTGCTTCACAGGCAGCCATGCTTGTCCCCCTACCTCACTGACTGTGTGGACAGCAACTGCAAGGTCACAGAGTGTGAAGGGGATGCGAGGGAGGTGACGGGAGGAAAGATCAGATCAGAGAGAGTTCGCGATGCAATCACAGGAGTTTTCTTGACCCAACAAGAGAAAAGGACAACCTGACGGCCAGTCCTATCATATCTGCAGAGCAATCTTCAAGACAAACTACTTCTCACTCACACAAGCACACACATCTTACTCCTCCTTGGGTCTGACTGTCTCCTCCTCCTCCTCCTCCTCCTCCTCCTCCTCCTCCGAGTGAGGTTTGGAGAGATTATCCTGCCCGAACACAGTCCCTTCCTTTGTCTCTGCCGTGCTTCCTTCCTTCCCCTCCGACGAGTGGTCCGCGTACTTGCTCTCGAAGCTCTTGCTGAACACGTCGATGTAGTAGTTCGCTCCGTTCCAAACGCTCGCGGCAAAGATGAAGATGATGAGGGCAGAGTGCAGGAAGAAGGACTGGTAGACGAGACCTGTAGGCAGGAAGCACAAGATGGTGTAGAGCAGCTGCATGGCAACAAAGACAACTTTGGTCTTGAAGTTGTGATGATCGAAACTCTCTTTGTCGTCCATGATCCTCATCGACCGGCAGAGTTTCAGTGCGATCTTGTTGGGAGCGCTCCTCTTGTCCTGTGCCAGCCACCGCAGCGACGTCTTGATCGTGGGATCGTCGTCTAGTTTCTTGCGGTCAATCACTTCAGTCTGCACCAGATAAAATATCTGCCACAGCATGTAAAACTTGAGCGGGGACATCAGCCAGCCATCCAGCGTCATCGGCTGTTTCGCTGCCTCGTCCCCGTGCCACCGCTCACACCAGGTGAAGAGGGAGGGAAACAGGTGGATGTACACTGACGTCACCTTGTCGACGCTGTGAAATACGAACGAGTTCCTCCAGGCAAGGATCGCGATCAGCAGCGGCCCGTTGGCGCTGATGAAGAGCGTCTGCCAGAGGATGGGAGAGCGAGACCAGGGCCCCGCGATGACGAGGAAGCAGAGGCCGTTGACCCAGTAGCAGAAGTCAATGAGGAAGTACTGCCACTTGACCTGGCGGTACATCACCCACCGCATCACGAGCAGGGGGCTCATGATCATGGCGTAGTACCACCGGAACGATTCCGGCCGGCACAGCATAACGTACTCGGTGAGGGTGATGCCGAGGACGCCGAAGGTGAAGCTGTACTTGTCAAGAGTCCGGATCACGCGGGGGACCTTGACGTAGTCTCTCACTCGTGTGTCAGTCCGTCCCGTCAACATGCGGCGAGTGAGCTTGAGAGATCGGATCCTTGCCTCGTCTCCAGCTCTGATCGCAGCAGCGCTGGTTCGCTTCAGGACTGGGTTGTCCTTTAGGTTCGACAAGATGCGGTTCCGTTTCGTTTCCGTTCCGCTCGCTCGAGACTTGTCCCCACGAAACATTCCCGAGCCGGAGAATCTCGCGTAAGCACCATGCATCTTCTCGTCAAGTGACCGATGAGCATTCTTTGTCAATGAGTTCAGTTTCGTGAGCAGCTGGAACAGTCTCTGCCTGCTGCTCGCAAGCTCGTGGAACAGAGCGTGTCGTTTCAACGCCCTTGCCGAAGCTTCACTGCCTCGATCAGACGTTCCATTGGTTTGAGAGGCTCCTGCCTCCTGCTTGGACGGCTCACCCGACCCGTCAGACGTGGATGGCAGGATGTCTCCATTATCGGACTGTGAAGAATCCTTTGTCAACGCGCCATCTTCCTTGGACTTTAGCGCTACTTCGACAGCATCGAGCACATCCCGCACCTGAGCTCTGTCAGTGGATGAACAGCAAGTATGCGATCTAGCAGGATACCCGAGTCAAAGCTTCGTGCTCATATGAATCCGACTGCGGACCATCTTGCAACGAATGCAATTCACCTGGATCTGATTCCATGGCAGCTTTCTAGGCACCTGGATGGAATGTTAGCTTCTGGTAGACCTTTGATGAAGAAATTTCATATTCCCTTTCCCGATCTTTTCTGAACTACAACAATGGACAAGCATGCACATGACACGTCACAACCCCCCAACTCTTCGAGGCTCTATCCCCACACCCCTTTCGCAAAATTTCAAATCCTTCACATTGAATCTCATTCACATTCGCACTCTGACTATTCTGTTTTGTCTTCGCTTCCGCCTTGCTCCTTGTCCTTCTCTCGTCGCTTTTTTACGCGGGTTAACAACCATCTTCGCACATCTTTCTGTTCGCTCCCCCTACCTCCATGATTGTTTTTACTGCACATACTTTGAATCGCTACAACACCACATGATCCTCCCTCCCTCCTACCTGAATCCCATATCTTTCTTGCATCTACCTTCTGCTACTCTTTTCGTTCTCAACATTCATATCATGACAACTTCAACGCTTACCAATCATCTGTCAGACATCCCATCCCTCATCCTCTGTAGCATCTCCTCTCCTCTTGTGTCCTTCCTTCAATCTCCTCTCCTCTGCCTTCCGTTTCCCTCCTCGCCCTCTCGACTGCCGCGTTTCTGCTCTACTTCTTCCGCTGGTTCCATTTACACCCTTTCCTGGGGAATAGATGCCTACCCTACCCTTTAGTCCACATCTACTACCCACCATACAATCTATCATTTAACCCTACCCTCTAATAAATGATTTTAATGTAGTGACAGGGGGATCGAATGAAACTTTTGCACACCCCTACCTACTTCAATGTGTACCCTACCCCTCCTTTGAGAGAAGCAAAGGCAAGTTTGTTCTTGCTCCTTTCCTGCCTCATCCCTTCCTCACCCCAGTCTGGCTGCTCTCACTCCCCTCCCCTCTTCCTCCTCATCTTCCTCCTTGAGAACTTGCACTCCTACTCTTCCTCACACTTGCTCTCGTCCTACTGGTCCTGTCACCGCATAGTTCTCTTTCGCTTCGTGTTTATCGTGGTCATGAATTCGACATAGGACCATACAGCTATGTCATGCCAGGTGTGATTGAAGGGGAGTGGGCATTGGCACGTAATGAGATTCTTTGATCAATAAATTTCAAGGCTCCTCTGCTCTCAGCCTGTGGGGCCGCCAGTAGGTTCCATTCAGCTCCATGAGAAACAAGCCAAGTTTGTCTTACCTACAGACCCTCAGATGCTGCCGCGTTGGATTTCTTCTCCTGCAGGATCAGCCCATCAGGGCCAGAGCCGAGTCGTGAGACCTCTAAGAGCACCTGGAGAAGCTCCGCTTGTCTCCTCTGCGCTGCCGAGTTGTCTTCTTGTTGCCTGCCATGATCTTAATCGTGACTCAAACCAAGGAGCTCCGTCACTTCTTGGTGTAGAGCTTCGCCGCTCGCTTCCTCATCCCCTTCACGCGCTGGTTCAGCATAGAGTCAGGGCCGGCATCAGCGTGCGGGGAGCGAACGATACGTTAGTGATCGAGTCCATGTCCTTCCTCATGTCTTCTAACTTCTTAGTGTACAAGGGCACCTGGTGAACAATGAGAAACGAGAGCAACACCATCAGCAGAGAGCCTCACATGAGCCAAAGCTTGCGCGACTTCCGCCATGTTCGGCAGCGTCATCACTTTCCTGCATGTGGATTGAGGAGAGAAGAGAACCGGGGCCCATTGGCCACCTATCTTCTTGCGCGAGCCTCTCAATCAACGCAGTCTGTGATGAAAGTGACTTCATCGGACGCCTTCCCAGCTCCCCCTCAACTTCATCACCTGTGCATTCTGAAGTGCATGCAGCTTTTCTGCTATTTTCTTGATATCCTCCTCATTCAAACCAATCTGAGACTCGTCAGCTCTGGACATAACATCCTTGATACTTCACCAATCCCTCCGACATGCTCTTGATCATTTCCTGCACCATCGCCATCAACCAAGACTTCCACAAATTCGCAGTACCGATGGAACGTTGAAGAGCTTGTTCGCCTCTTCTTCCAAAGCTTTCATCTCGGCAATTCTTGACTGATTCGTTGGTGAGAAAAATTCCTCAAGGACACACACGAGCAGAGAAAAGAGGAATAAAGGAAAAACAAAAGCAAAGGGGGGAGGAGAGACATCTGTGACCCGTTCAATGCACAAACCTGTTGCTCCTTCGCCCTCTGAGCAGCTCTCTCTTCTGCAAGCCTCTGCAAGTTGGTGCAGCTTCAGTCTCACGTAATGGCGGGTGGATCATCTACCTTGGCCTCGGCCTGAAGGCAATGTCAGGTTTGTGTCATTCATCAGGAGCAACAAACATGCTGGTCCGCAGCTGACGCTGCACCTGCTCCAGGCGCTTGCGGAGATGACTCATCGGGTGTGATTTCGTCCTGATGCCGGCTTCAGTGTAATCTCCGCTGTTGAATCATTGTTGCTTTACCGTTGAGTTATCTGTTGTTGTCTTCACGTTTGTCTCTACAAGTGTTCATTGCAAACGTCAAACACACATAGGTTGAAGGTAAGCCACGAGGGGAAAGTGCCAACTGTATGATACAGGGCAAAAGATAGGCAGAGGAACTTGGGTCTAACCTTCCGCTGGAGCTTCCTCCTCTACTTGGGACATTCTTGAGGGGGGATAGACCGTGGAATCTGACGAAAGAAAGTAAATCAAGTATCAAGAATCCGGCATGTTGTCTTGAGGGAATTACAGCGAAAAAAGGCTGATCTCACATAATCTGGGAGGTCAGCCTCAATGGTCTTCCAAAATCGTATCGTCAACTCTATGAGCAAACATCACTCATGCCATAGTTTACATCTGCCTCTTTCTCCTCTATCATCCCCTTTCCCTCCCTCTCCTGCTCCACCGCCGGCCATTTCCGGCAAAAAAATGCCGCTGGCGTGGCATGACAAATCTAGAACTATAACCGTTCTCGAAAATTTGTAACGTGCATACTGTCAAAGCCTGGCACTGCGGCAGGGCTGGGGCCCGGCCGGCCCCCGGGCGGGGGCCGCGCCGAACTTAGCCAGGCTCCTGCTCCGGCTGCACTGGGCCGCTAGTGAACTGAGGCCAGGCTCTCGGTCACGGCACGAAACTGAGGCGTACATTCTTGGCTATCAAACTTCATATACTAGCTACTCAACACATGCCGACGGAGGGATTCTCAAATGTGTAACCGTTGATTCTTCATGGTCTGCCAAGGACTTCATCAGCCGTGCTGTCATCTTCTTAGTCTTGCTGTACGCGTCCTGCACTGACAGTTACCTCTCCTGCTTCCTCCCTCCCTCCGCTCACCATCGCCCCGAGAAGCCGCACGTCTCCTTCCTCCACAAGTTTCCTGCACTTTGCTACCTCATCTTCGCCAAGCACGTCCTGTTGAGGCGCGTCAACTTTGACAAACACGTCGCCGACTTCACCTTGAAGTCTTGGAAAGTATCCGCATCCTCCGCTCCCTTGTGCTTGACCGGCGTCAGATCCTGCTCTGCCTGCAAGACATCCGCAGGCTGCACGAGCTCGCGAGCTCCGTGTCTTCTGTTAAGGGCAAATCGCCCGATCATGCAGAGAAGCTGTATCCCTACGGCAGCGACGGCGCACAGGATGGGAGCGAAGGTAAGCCAGTACTGGAGCGTCGTGTTGTCTGCGACACGGTGAGCTGCGGCAAGCGACCTGGGAGCTTCTCACCTGGAGGTGTGAAGCTTGCTTTGATGTCAACTTTCGTGTTCCCAGACCCGACCAGCCTCCTGGAGTTCTGCACGGACAGAGTCTGCGGGCTCAAGGATCGTCTGGCGGAGGCTCCGGCAGCCTGCAGCTGTTTGTTGGTCAGCGGCAAGAGTTCTGAGAGGCTCAAAACCTGCTCGTAGCACGCGTTCGCTCGAGCTTGTCCAGGATCCATTTGCAGCGATCCGAGCCCCGAGGTGTCGAAGAAGCACTGGACGTAGGTAGAGTTGTGCTTGACCTGAGCAGCCGTCACCATCGAGCTGGAGGCAAGGAAGACGCACCTCAGGAACGAAGGAGCCCTCGTTGAAGGGGAAGTAGACGATCTGATATAAGCCGTAGTACGGGAGACCGGTAGCCGGGTTAGTGGAGGAACCAGATGGTCCGACGGCGTAGCTGATGGTGATACCAACGTTTGTGTCCTGATTCCCTCCCAAGCACGGCAAGGTTGCGTCGTTGCCGATAGTCTGGCACAGCTCGAAGACGATGTCTTCCGAGCCGCTGGGATAGGCTGTGGGGTCTACTCGTATGAAGTTGCCGTACTTGTCTCTGGTCTGCACGTACAAGGTTGAAGTCGCACCGGCAACGACGTTGAGGAGATCTCCGTACACGTAGGTCAGCGCGATCTCAGCTGGAGCGCTGGCGATCTCGAGCATGAAAGGAGATCCAGCTCCGCTCACCCCGGCGAAGGAGATGGAGACCATGTAGCTTCCTGATTGCGTCAAGCGGTAGGTCGTGCCGTAGCTGCCGTCAGCGTTGTCGACGACGTTTCCTGTGTTGGGGGAGGCCGAGGGGTTGAGAGGAGCTTGAGAGACTACATTCCACAGCGTCAGCAGCACGGAGACGGAGTCTCCACCGGGCCTTCGGTTGAGAAACTCGTCTCGAGCAGTGATGATGAAGCTTGACGACGTTCCTGCCGTCGAGATGGTGAGGAAGGTTCCCCGCGCCACAGAAGAGGACGGGGAAGTGACTGCCGGGGACACCACGAGGGTGTATGGGTTTGGATTCGTCTGGCTTGCGCTCGCATCGCCGGCAATGAGGTCCTGGTACTCCTGCCCCCCTTTGCCGACGTAGATGGAGATGGTGTAGGTTCCGGCCTTGACGGGCGAGTATGCGGACTGATAGCTTCCCGAGCCAAGGGAGATGGTGGATGGGGACATGCTGGGGAGGTTGGTCCCTGTGACGTCGATCCTGAATCTAGCTCCATCTGCGCTTCTACCGAAGACGTCCTGCAACAAGACCATCGCAGGTCACTAGCACGCGCTGACCTCCGGCAGGTCTCACCCGACACGACAGCGAGAAGAAGGATTTCGATCCTGCAACCGCAGCCGTGAGGCCATCGCCACTGGCGCGGCAGCTCTTGTAGAAAGGCGTCTTGGTCTGGAACACGAAGAGGTCGCTGCTGTCCTTGGGCACGTCATCGACCACTTGTGTCCCTCCCTGCCCACCAAAGGCGTCAGCACACTTGCAGCTTGAGAGTCACTCGGCTCACGAAGATGTAGATGTAGAGGTTGATGCTGTCGAGCTTGATGCTAGACGCGATGCTGCCTGAAGGCTTGCTGCCCGGAACATCCACCTGAGAACCTTTCAGCATGCCGAGCGACAGGAGCAGGTCAGCGTACCAGCACCCATGTCAGGCTCGTCGTGCACTTGCCTTGTTGGACGCAGGTAGAGTCGAGGTTGGTAAGGTTGAGATACCTGGGCGAGCTTGGAGGTCAGAGAACCCTCGAGGTGCGGAGTCGCTGCGATCAGGTACCATAAGTCGTTGAACGCCGTCGCGTAGGTGGGGAAGTTTCCGTTCATCAGGTCGTACATGCCTGAGCCGACGCATCCTTTGGGGTTGCCGCATCCGAACCCTCCATACACCAGCAGAACCCCGTTGCTGCTCGCTGAGTTGGACATGGTGGTAACGGCAGCATCCCTCCTCGCCTGGGGGCAGGCGCCTCCAGTGTGGCATGAGGTGTAGAGCTTGGCAAAGGTCGCCTGCTTGGAAGAGAAGAAAGTCGTGTGGACGTCGGAGCTGAGGTCCCATGTCGCGGTTCTGTTGGCGAGGTCGGTGGACTCTCCGCCGAACATCATCAGGAGGAGGAACTGGGCAACATGGTCTGAGCCAGGGCCGCGAGAGCTCAAGGGGACTCACCTTTCCCTGCAGGTTCACAGACACGGTCGAGTGTCCATGCAGCGGCCCTGGCAGTGAGCAGCTGGTGGTGCCCGCAGTACAGCCAGTGGGGTTGGAGGAGCCATAGCAGTAGGTGACTGACGAGGGCGGGGAGGTGAAGTTCTGACAGATGCCTCTCATGCACGCGCCTGCACACAGATGAACCAGTCGAGTCAAGGACAAGAGGGCGCGAGCGAGGGCGCTTACCTGACTTGCAGGAGCTCAGCTGGGAAAACTGTGCTGCTCCTCCAATCATGTAGTACTGCCCCAGATAGCTTGTCTTGGACCAGGTGGAGGTCTGCAGGAAAGAGTTGTTTGTGGCGTACGACCGCGTCATGTAAGTCTGCAGACTGTTTTGCCAGGAGGATGAGTCACTCAGACGTGTCATGATCTGGCGGAAGAGATCGCTTCCGGTGACGAAGGTGATGTTCAACCTGCTGTTAGAGAGGACTTGTGCATTCAAGTTGTAGATGTAGCTCATGGACGTGGTTGCTACTGGTGGGTACTGCGGAGAAGGGAAGAAGTTGCTGGAGACGAAGCCGTAGAAGGTGCTGGAGTCGAAGGACGAGGTGACACCATTGAGGATCAGCGAGATCGTGTATCCGTTGTCAATCTTCGCTGTGTCGAGGTACCAGAAGTCTCCCAGCGCTTGTCCGTTCACGTCCACCCCTCCATAGATCAGCCCGGCCTGACTTCCGGATATGAACGCATCGTTGATGATGGTGTGCAGGCAGCGCGCAGGGATGACGCTGTAAGCGCCGCTAGTTTGAAAGATGAGCTTGAACTGAGAGAGCTGATTGTTGTTGAAGACCAAGATAGCTGACGTCGAGGTGACCTGGTTGCTGGAGTCAGCGATGGCCCCTCGAGCTGCGAACGTCAGGCCTGGTTTGAAGTTGTTCAAGATGCCGCCATGGGACACGAGGACAGTAGCAGTCTGATTGGCCTGGAAGGTGGTGAAAGCGAAGTAGGTCTTGACCTCGCTCTTCAAGCTCTGGTCCACGTTGGTCCACGACCGGCTGAAGAGGTCAAACTTCCAGAGGTCGTTGAGTCCCTTCTGATTCTGAGTGCCGCCCATCATGACCAGGGTGTACTCGTTGAGGCTTGCCAGACCCGCGTAGCTTCGCGAGGGAGGGCCTTCGGCAAGGACAGGAAGGTTGGAGAGAGCCTGCGACAGGCTCGAGGAAGAGACATCTACAGTGTAGATACTGTTGCTGAGAGAGTTTTGCACGAAGCCTCCGAACAGAATCGCATGCGTGGAGTTGGACACTTGCGAGAAGAAGCTGTGCACTGCACCGCTCATGGTATACGCCACGCGTTTCCCCACCAGGTACTCCAAGGCGTCAATGGTCATCGGATCAGAGATGGACGTCGTCAAGGAGTAGTTGCCGATCAGGGCAAGCGGCAGGAACTGCGAAGACAAGCCCCCGATGGTGTAGGCTTGATAGCCGGACGCCAAGCTGGCGTACAGTGACAAGCCGACTCTGCCCTGTCCGGACGGGTTGATCTCGAGGAGGGTGAAGGGGCTGAAGCCTTTGAGCGCCTTCTGCAGGTCGAGCATCCAGAGGTCGTTGAGGGGGCTCGTCAAAGCGACGCACACTTGACTGGCGCCTGATGTCGAGTAGGTCGCGCACCCGATGCCTCCGTATATCAAGAGTTTGCTCTTGGAGACGGCAGCGGTGGCATGCCCGAAGCGAGCTGGGATCCAGCTCAGATCGAACACCGTCGGCGAGCAAGTCGCGGAGCCTCCTGGACAGATCTGAAGGAATGGAGCTCTAGACGCGAACTTGGAGCTGTTTGCTTGCGTGTGGGTCAAGTAGCGCTCGAAGTCCGTCAAGGAGCTCATGGCGGGTCGGGTGGTGGGTAGGATGGAAGGCATCTTGGTAGCGGTGCCGCCTCCCATCACGATGGTCGACGAGCTATGAGCTTGTTGGCTCGTGTAGCAAACCTTCTCCCCGCATGACTTTCCTGCCCCTCCCATGTCGCAGCACGGCACGACTGTCGTCGGAGCCCAGTAGGAGTAGGAGGAGTTGAGCTTGACTAGTGCACTCGAGTCAAGGAAGGAGGAGGGAGGGTCGACAGTAGCCCAGCCTTGAAGCGAGTCGTTGTACAGCGAGATGGCTGAGTATCCAGGGAGACAGATCTGCAGCGTGTCGGATGAGACGCATCCTCCCTGTCGTCTCATGGCGCTCTGATCTAGCTGAAAGGTCACCCACCCTTGCATGCTCGAGCCATGCCAGGAGAACTCCAAGCTCGTTTGCTCGAGCCCAGAGAACTGCGACGAGCTTGGCAACGAGTTGTACATGCGCCGATCAAACCCATTCGCTGGCCAAGTGAGAGACACTCGGGGGTTGATGTTGTTTGTGGTTGAGAGGTTTGTGATGTAGAGTGTGTCTGTGGTTGTCGTCTCGTACTGCAGTTGTATCGTGTCTTGCGAGAGGATCCACTCGTTGGAGGCGAGCAGACCGTTGGAGTTGGAGTAGACGACTTTCTGACTCGCTGGGTTGTACCTGCACATGGCAGCAGACGGGAAGCGAGGAGGTTGAGCGGTAGCACGGTTCTTGAGCGTGAGAGAGATATTCAAGTACAGCTCTTGGTTGCCATCTTGCTGCATGTCCGTGATGATGTAGAAGGAGATCGTGCCCGTGCTCTGAGTCCACAACACCTGACCTGCAGTCGAGCTGCCGCCTGTCGCACTTATTCCGTCGCAATTGGACTTACAGGAAGCCTGCGGGTTGTTGACTCCGCTCCAGCTGCAGTAGGTCGAGGTAGGAGCCTTGCAGCTCACGTTCAACAGCGTATCGTTGCCAGCAGTCTGAGAGCCCACGAGCCCGGTGATGGTCACGTCGGTTCCTCCAGGCTGATTAACTTTGAAACCGTTCGAGCCTTGGTTGCCCTGGCTGGAGGAGAAGACAAACGACAGGGTGATCTGGTTGTCTGCACCATGGAGTCTGGTGGTCTCGTCGCCAGTGAATGAGAAGGGATAGTATGGGCTGCAGGATGGAGGACCTTGAGCCTGATTGCTCTGACTGTTCGAATTGCTATTTGCAGACGAGCCTGGATTGCTTCCAGAAGATTCAGACAAGCCTGTAGTATGGTTATTTTTTGACGATGAATGATTTGAGGTTGTGCTGTTGGTGGACAATTCTGACTCTGAGTTACTTGCTGGCAAATGAGAGTTTCCAACATTGTTCGTCTGGTCATTTGAAGTAGTGCTGGTGTTTGAGCTGTTGCCTGATGATTCACCGGACGATTGACCTCCACTTATTGTAGTTGTCTTGTCATTTGAGGTAGTGGTGGAGCTGGTATTAGCAGTATGGTTCGACGAACTGGCAGAAGACGAGTTTGAGGATGAATCACTGGTGGTATGCTTGCTCACCGAACCGGTGGATGATGTATTCGACAATGACGACGACGATGAGCTGTTCGATGACGACGAAGACGACGAGCTGTTCGATGACAACGAAGACGACGAGCTGTTCGATGATGACGAAGACGACGAGCTGTTCGATGATGACGAAGACGACGAGCTGTTCGATGATGACGAAGACGACGAGCTGTTCGATGATGACGAAGACGACGAGCTGTTCGACGACGTTGTCGTTGTGGCAGTTCCATTGTGATTGGCAGACGGATGAAGGACATCTAGCTGGTAACTTATTTCAGCTGAAGGGTCTAGACCAAGTGCCTTGAGCGTCCTCGAGCCTGAGCTTTTGACCCCCTCTCGCTTGCGCCCATCCATCACCTCTCGTACAAACGACTCAAGCTCATCGATGCTTCTCAAGTCCTTCTTGTAGAGGGCATGAGCCAGTGTCTGCTTGTCGCTTTTGCTTCTGAGCTGGTTCAGGTCTCCCCTGTACTGACCTGGTTGCATGCTGGCCGAGATGTTGCAGTCGATGATCACTCGGTCGTCTTGGGTGTATGTGACGTCGCAGTACATGCTGGGTGTAGAGCTCGAGCCCGGGGCTTGAGTATCTGGTCCCTTTGGTGTAGTCTGAGTGCAGGGGCATACTTGCTGAAGGGGATACGTGCTGGAGCCCGGTACGTCACAGTGCGTTGAGTTCTTGAAGTAGCAGATTCCCTGGGTGCTGCAACATGGGTCCTTGGTATTGTTTCCGCAATGGGACACGGGACAGGCAGATGGGCAAGTCCCTACGCCCGACGAGACTGAAGGCATCCCTCCGTACACGCCCGACATGGTCTTGGGGTCAAAGCAAGAGCACGTCCAGCTGATGCAGTAGCTCGAGGGGCACCAGTCCGGAGCGAACGAGTTGGTCTTTCCAGGGCCGCACTTGGGAAGAAAAGGAGGGCCGCCATTCTGCGAGCAGATGACTCCTTCGTCGGTGTATCCGATGTTGGGGTTACAAACCGAGCACACCCGATACAGATTGGTCGGGCACAGACAGGCTGGCACGTCCTTGGGGCAGTTCGGTATGTCCTGGCACTGGCAGATACCGGTCTGCGAGATCGCAGTCTGAAAGCTCGTATCGCTCATTTGAGAGGCTGCACAGTCCGTGTCAAAGTACTCGCAGTTCCCGAAGGTACACGAGTCTGCACGGGGGCAGCCCGAGCAGTAGTCCGTCAAGTTTTGACTTTGACACTCCGAGCCTCCGCCGGTAGCTGTGTTCACGACCAGACCATTGCGAATGGGTTGATCAAACGTCAGCTCGATCAGAAGCAGGCTGCTGTACGAGGACCCGACCGACGTGTTGTACATGCTCTCCTTGACAGGCTTGGCAACGTGATGCATCTGCACGTCGTAGTCCTGCCATCATCATCAGCACACTGGCCATCCCGCGCACACGCTCATCGCAGAGTCTTGAGAGCACCTGCATGGGAAGCCCGCTCACAGGATCTCGTGCAGCCGGCGTCCGCTTGCCAGTCTTGTCCATGGGGTACAGAAAGGCGTAGGGGTTACAGCGCGAGGGATCAGAAAGATCCGGGCATGCGGGCCACCAAAGACGGAAGTTATCAATGTAGCCTTTGAACAGCTTGAGCGTCTCCGAGGCCGCCGGGTTTCCCCCTCCGATGTAGATGTCGGAGATGCCCTGTGACAAGCGGAGGGAGTTGCTGATGTCAAGAGACAAGAAGTTCCTTCCCTGCTCTGACACGCTGCTGCCGTCAAGAAACATGAATGCTTGCGTCAGCACAGCGTCGGGATAGGGGTTGGTCTGTGAGTAGAGCCTACCAAACCTCAGCGTGAAGCACACATGGTGCCACACGCCCAGCACGCTGCTTGGTATCGGGCCCCAAGTCTTCACCACCACGTCCTGACTATCCGGCAAGAGCGTCAGCCTCACGAAGAGACTGTTGCCCGAGGCATAAACAGTCCAGCGCAGCAACGACAGTACCCCGTTGTAGGCATCAAGCAGCACAACGCCAGCTGGATCTTGGCTTTGAAGTTGTACCCACATGTCGATCCACAGCGTCCCCAAGCCCGTCGATGACTGGCACCTACACACCCGTCATGCAGGACCTCGCGCATCAGCTGCTGGCTTACCAGGAAGGCAGGGTCATGGCTATGATGCTGGTGATCCCATCGAAGCTTGCCATCTTGTCTTTGGCGCTCGACTCCTGAGACATCCAGCCCTCTGTCAGTACCAAGCATCGCTCTCACGAGCAGGCGCTTACCGCTTCTGCCGAGTCCATGACCCACAAGTCATTCCTGGGCTGAGGGAGGTTGCAGCTCCCTTGCTTGCCCGGACAGTCGATGGACGCTCCTCCGAACAAGACGATGGGCTTCAAGTACTGTCCGAACGACTCCATGACTGTCAGGGTAGCGAACGCGCGATCCGTCGGCCACGAGCTTGCTGTTTGAACCTGCTTCCATTCCAGGGTGAACATGCTCAGACTCCACATCGTGCTGGTGCTCTGGAACCCCGGGATAGACCCGGCTGCGTTCGAGCATTGAGACCCTGCTGGTCGAAGACCGCCGAAGACAAACTGGTATGATCCCTCGCTCGTGTACGCCGCAAACACGAGCGGCTCGGGGGCGTACACCTGAAGCGGCTTGGCCGCGCACGAGGCATCCGTACCGTAGATGCATCGCCAAGTCTGAGCAGAAAGATCGAGGGCCCAGAGGTCTTGGAAGATCTCCTGCTCAGACATCCCTTGAGCAACGTACATGGTCGATGACGTCGAGTCATAGAACGCGACGTGCCCACACCGAGCCGAGGGGCTGTTTCCGGTCTGCAGCGCTGCAGCAGCGTATCAGACACTCGACCAGCAAGGGCGCAGCCCCGCCCGTCACCTGACTGCCAGCCGCTGGATGTCTTGAACAAGGCCAGGTGACCAGCCGCCAAGGAGTCCTTGTCAAGACCGCCGAAGATCATCACCTCCGTCGAAGAGATTACGCCGCTCGATATGTAGCTCGCGAGCGGCGACGCGTCTGACGACCCGTACTGACTCCACACGAGAGTCAGGATGTCGAACATCCATGTATCCGACAGGACCTGTGACATGTACATCAGCGCATGGCGCCATGACCCCGCCAGCATCCCCGACACGAGAGTCCAAGACTTACCGAGGATGCTCCCACGCCTTCGGGGCCTTGCCCGCCGTGTACATAGATCTGAAACCCGGCCATCCACATGGCGTGGTATGCTCGAGCCGATGGTGAGGCCGAGATGGGCATGATTTCTACCCATCGCGCGGCTGATCGATTGGTGTACTGCTTGAGCACCCAGAAGCTGGACTGAGGGGTCTGCGATTCCCCATCGTCTACTATCCCGTCAAAGACAAAGAGCTCCTGCAGACTGACATGGAATGCACTGGCGTGCCCATGCCGAGGATGGGGGAGTAGAGAGCTTGTGGGGTTGCAGCTGCTCCATGTCCGCGTGGTAGGAGAGGACACGTTGAGGTACCAGCAGTCGTTCAGACTCTTGCCCACGGCCATCCCCACTCCCCCGAAGACGAAAACAACTTGATTCCTGTCGTCATATGCCATGCTATGGCCGTACCGGTTCTCGGGCCCAGGCCCGTCGAACCGCATCGGGTCCCACGTGGGTTGCGGGCTGATGATAAACCTCCAGCAGTCTAGCAGCCCTCTCCCCATGGATGATTTCTGCGGTGTCGCGAAGCCTCCGCACAGGAGGGCCGACGCCCCCACCGATATCATCGTATGCTGTGCACGCGGGCCGGGGACATGCCGGTTGATGGTGCTCGCAGCACACTGAGCATCGTAGATCGTATGGTTCGGGAAGAAGACTACTTCCTCCCAGCTGTTGGCTGCCGAGTCATACTTCCAAGTATCCCCAAGCACTACCATGGAGCTTCCTATGTTGTTGATCCTGCAAGCAGTACAGTGAGTCGCACGGGGGAGTGCAGGTCAGGCTTGTACATACCCGCCATGGAGGAAGACGAAGCCTTCAGAAGTGCTGAGCGTTGTAGTGGCGTAGGCGTAGCGAGGGGACGGACCGGATCCACCGGGCTGGATGAGCTGCCATTGGAGAGCTAGAGGGAAGAGGGGTTAAGCAGGCACAGGATGGGGGGCAGGCAGCCGGTACTTACGGAGGGCGAAGGTAGAGACGGAGAGAGACAAGACGATGATTGTTTCAAAGATAGTATTATATTCTGTCATTCTCGGGTATTGGTTTCAGCACGAAGTCTGTATTCAATACATGTCTTACCCGCAAGGAATCTCTACAAAAGTGATGTGTTCCTAAAGTATCAGTTCTTGTTCGAGAACTGTTAGATATTGAGATAGGATGTTTTTGAAGCAACTAGTCGTGGACTGGTAAGGAATCAACTTGGATGAATGTAGTCAATGAGTGTTTGCTTCGTGCCTGAAGCTCAAAGGAGGCTGGGATGACTGAGACAACGGGGACATGATCGCGGTTTGATTGTGCGGAAAATGCGAGGGGAGAGGAGCAAGGGAGGGGTCAGTTTTACCTCGATCCATGGGGTAGGGTTGCTGGAACCGATAAGTCACACTGGGACTTTAACATTGAAGTATACCTGGTGACTTTTACATGAAGGATAGGGGAGCGGGGGGTGGGGTAGGGGGTAGGGGTGTCTAGGGGTACCTGCCGGGCACTTTACGGGGGTCTTTCGGGGCCCGCAGACAAGAAAAAGAAAAAAGCAGTTATTCACTGAGTCAGTAGTAATAACTAGCACCTCATCTTTTACTCAAAGTTAAGTTAAAAATCAGCACCTCATCTATCAACTCAATTGTGATCTGACCCCGTCCGGAAAAATGACCCTTCCGATTTGCAGGCCAGGAGTAAAACCATTCAAGCTCTTGGTACTGTAAAATATTACTTAAAGCCAAATGATGGATCCTTTCTTCGAAATCGTTGCAAAATCACGAATCTTGCAATGGCAAAATTTTCAAATATCTGTACTAAATTTCAATCATAGTCACACTTCACATTTCACTGATTTCCAAAAGAGAAATATTTTCATCAATTCGATCCTCACTACAACCATTTGCGTCCCTCACAGCAGTTAAAATACCGATATCATGGCCTGATCAGGATGGGTAGAACAAGGAGAACGGAGAAGAAAAATGCATGAAGATAACCATGCGCTACAAATTTTTCCACTAATCAATTAATTCTCCATTGTTCTTCACTGCATTTTCTTCCGTGACCTGCGCTCTTGTAACCTGATTGTTGTTTAAATTCATTGCCGATTCCACACTCCCGAAAAAAGGAAATGAGAAATTATCGAAGCACAATAAGATTCCGACTCCTCCTTGTCTTGTCTCTCTCCGTCTCTACCTTCGCCCTCCGTAAGTACCGGCTGCCTGCCCCCCATCCTGTGCCTGCTTAACCCCTCTTCCCTCTAGCTCTCCAATGGCAGCTCATCCAGCCCGGTGGATCCGGTCCGTCCCCTCGCTACGCTTACGCCACTACAACGCTCAGCACTTCTGAAGGCTTCGTCTTCCTCCATGGCGGGTATGTACAAGCCTGACCTGCACTGCCCCGTGCGACTCACTGTACTGCTTGCAGGATCAACAACATAGGAAGCGCCATGGTAGTGCTTGGGGATACTTGGAAGTATGACTCGGCAGCCAACAGCTGGGAGGAAGTAGTCTTCTTCCCGAACCATACGATCTACGATGCTCAGTGTGCTGCGAGCACCATCAACCGGCATGTCCCCGGCCCGCGTGCACAGCATACGATGATATCGGTGGGGGCGTCGGCCCTCCTGTGCGGAGGCTTCGCGACACCGCAGAAATCATCCATGGGGAGAGGGCTGCTAGACTGCTGGAGGTTTATCATCAGCCCGCAACCCACGTGGGACCCGATGCGGTTCGACGGGCCTGGGCCCGAGAACCGGTACGGCCATAGCATGGCATATGACGACAGGAATCAAGTTGTTTTCGTCTTCGGGGGAGTGGGGATGGCCGTGGGCAAGAGTCTGAACGACTGCTGGTACCTCAACGTGTCCTCTCCTACCACGCGGACATGGAGCAGCTGCAACCCCACAAGCTCTCTACTCCCCCATCCTCGGCATGGGCACGCCAGTGCATTCCATGTCAGTCTGCAGGAGCTCTTTGTCTTTGACGGGATAGTAGACGATGGGGAATCGCAGACCCCTCAGTCCAGCTTCTGGGTGCTCAAGCAGTACACCAATCGATCAGCCGCGCGATGGGTAGAAATCATGCCCATCTCGGCCTCACCATCGGCTCGAGCATACCACGCCATGTGGATGGCCGGGTTTCAGATCTATGTACACGGCGGGCAAGGCCCCGAAGGCGTGGGAGCATCCTCGGTAAGTCTTGGACTCTCGTGTCGGGGATGCTGGCGGGGTCATGGCGCCATGCGCTGATGTACATGTCACAGGTCCTGTCGGATACATGGATGTTCGACATCCTGACTCTCGTGTGGAGTCAGTACGGGTCGTCAGACGCGTCGCCGCTCGCGAGCTACATATCGAGCGGCGTAATCTCTTCGACGGAGGTGATGATCTTCGGCGGTCTTGACAAGGACTCCTTGGCGGCTGGTCACCTGGCCTTGTTCAAGACATCCAGCGGCTGGCAGTCAGGTGACGGGCGGGGCTGCGCCCTTGCTGGTCGAGTGTCTGATACGCTGCTGCAGCGCTGCAGACCGGAAACAGCCCCTCGGCTCGGTGTGGGCACGTCGCGTTCTATGACTCGACGTCATCGACCATGTACGTTGCTCAAGGGATGTCTGAGCAGGAGATCTTCCAAGACCTCTGGGCCCTCGATCTTTCTGCTCAGACTTGGCGATGCATCTACGGTACGGATGCCTCGTGCGCGGCCAAGCCGCTTCAGGTGTACGCCCCCGAGCCGCTCGTGTTTGCGGCGTACACGAGCGAGGGATCATACCAGTTTGTCTTCGGCGGTCTTCGACTAGCAGGGTCTCAATGCTCGAACGCAGCCGGGTCTATCCCGGGGTTCCAGAGCACCAGCACGATGTGGAGTCTGAGCATGTTCACCCTGGAATGGAAGCAGGTTCAAACAGCAAGCTCGTGGCCGACGGATCGCGCGTTCGCTACCCTGACAGTCATGGAGTCGTTCGGACAGTACTTGAAGCCCATCGTCTTGTTCGGAGGAGCGTCCATCGACTGTCCGGGCAAGCAAGGGAGCTGCAACCTCCCTCAGCCCAGGAATGACTTGTGGGTCATGGACTCGGCAGAAGCGGTAAGCGCCTGCTCGTGAGAGCGATGCTTGGTACTGACAGAGGGCTGGATGTCTCAGGAGTCGAGCGCCAAAGACAAGATGGCAAGCTTCGATGGGATCACCAGCATCATAGCCATGACCCTGCCTTCCTGGTAAGCCAGCAGCTGATGCGCGAGGTCCTGCATGACGGGTGTGTAGGTGCCAGTCATCGACGGGCTTGGGGACGCTGTGGATCGACATGTGGGTACAACTTCAAAGCCAAGATCCAGCTGGCGTTGTGCTGCTTGATGCCTACAACGGGGTACTGTCGTTGCTGCGCTGGACTGTTTATGCCTCGGGCAACAGTCTCTTCGTGAGGCTGACGCTCTTGCCGGATAGTCAGGACGTGGTGGTGAAGACTTGGGGCCCGATACCAAGCAGCGTGCTGGGCGTGTGGCACCATGTGTGCTTCACGCTGAGGTTTGGTAGGCTCTACTCACAGACCAACCCCTATCCCGACGCTGTGCTGACGCAAGCATTCATGTTTCTTGACGGCAGCAGCGTGTCAGAGCAGGGAAGGAACTTCTTGTCTCTTGACATCAGCAACTCCCTCCGCTTGTCACAGGGCATCTCCGACATCTACATCGGAGGGGGAAACCCGGCGGCCTCGGAGACGCTCAAGCTGTTCAAAGGCTACATTGATAACTTCCGTCTTTGGTGGCCCGCATGCCCGGATCTTTCTGATCCCTCGCGCTGTAACCCCTACGCCTTTCTGTACCCCATGGACAAGACTGGCAAGCGGACGCCGGCTGCACGAGATCCTGTGAGCGGGCTTCCCATGCAGGTGCTCTCAAGACTCTGCGATGAGCGTGTGCGCGGGATGGCCAGTGTGCTGATGATGATGGCAGGACTACGACGTGCAGATGCATCACGTTGCCAAGCCTGTCAAGGAGAGCATGTACAACACGTCGGTCGGGTCCTCGTACAGCAGCCTGCTTCTGATCGAGCTGACGTTTGATCAACCCATTCGCAATGGTCTGGTCGTGAACACAGCTACCGGCGGAGGCTCGGAGTGTCAAAGTCAAAACTTGACGGACTACTGCTCGGGCTGCCCCCGTGCAGACTCGTGTACCTTCGGGAACTGCGAGTACTTTGACACGGACTGTGCAGCCTCTCAAATGAGCGATACGAGCTTTCAGACTGCGATCTCGCAGACCGGTATCTGCCAGTGCCAGGACATACCGAACTGCCCCAAGGACGTGCCAGCCTGTCTGTGCCCGACCAATCTGTATCGGGTGTGCTCGGTTTGTAACCCCAACATCGGATACACCGACGAAGGAGTCATCTGCTCGCAGAATGGCGGCCCTCCTTTTCTTCCCAAGTGCGGCCCTGGAAAGACCAACTCGTTCGCTCCGGACTGGTGCCCCTCGAGCTACTGCATCAGCTGGACGTGCTCTTGCTTTGACCCCAAGACCATGTCGGGCGTGTACGGAGGGATGCCTTCAGTCTCGTCGGGCGTAGGGACTTGCCCATCTGCCTGTCCCGTGTCCCATTGCGGAAACAATACCAAGGACCCATGTTGCAGCACCCAGGGAATCTGCTACTTCAAGAACTCAACGCACTGTGACGTACCGGGCTCCAGCACGTATCCCCTTCAGCAAGTATGCCCCTGCACTCAGACTACACCAAAGGGACCAGATACTCAAGCCCCGGGCTCGAGCTCTACACCCAGCATGTACTGCGACGTCACATACACCCAAGACGACCGAGTGATCATCGACTGCAACATCTCGGCCAGCATGCAACCAGGTCAGTACCGGGGAGACCTGAACCAGCTCAGAAGCAAAAGCGACAAGCAGACACTGGCTCATGTCCTCTACAAGAAGGACTTGAGAAGCATCGATGAGCTTGAGTCGTTTGTACGAGAGGTGATGGATGGGCGCAAGCGAGAGGGGGTCAAAAGCTCAGGCTCGAGGACGCTCAAGGCACTTGGTCTGGACCCTTCAGCTGAAGTACGTTACGAACTTCTTGCAGAGCAGCCAAACCCGCATAATGGCTCTCAAACGAACTCTTCAAATTCGTCTTCTTCTGGAAGCAATCCAGGCTCGTCTGCAAATAGCAACTCGAACAGTCAGAGCAATCAGGCTCAAGGTCCTCCATCCTGCAGCCCATACTATCCCTTCTCATTCACTGGCGACGAGACCACCAGACTCCATGGTGCAGACAACCAGATCACCCTGTCGTTTGTCTTCTCCTCCAGCCAGGGCAACCAAGGCTCGAACGGTTTCAAAGTTAATCAGCCTGGAGGAACCGACGTGACCATCACCGGGCTCGTGGGCTCTCAGACTGCTGGCAACGATACGCTGTTGAACGTGAGCTGCAAGGCTCCTACCTCGACCTACTGCAGCTGGAGCGGAGTCAACAACCCGCAGGCTTCCTGTAAGTCCAATTGCGACGGAATAAGTGCGACAGGCGGCAGCTCGACTGCAGGTCAGGTGTTGTGGACTCAGAGCACGGGCACGATCTCCTTCTACATCATCACGGACATGCAGCAAGATGGCAACCAAGAGCTGTACTTGAATATCTCTCTCACGCTCAAGAACCGTGCTACCGCTCAACCTCCTCGCTTCCCGTCTGCTGCCATGTGCAGGTACAACCCAGCGAGTCAGAAAGTCGTCTACTCCAACTCCAACGGTCTGCTCGCCTCCAACGAGTGGATCCTCTCGCAAGACACGATACAACTGCAGTACGAGACGACAACCACAGACACACTCTACATCACAAACCTCTCAACCACAAACAACATCAACCCCCGAGTGTCTCTCACTTGGCCAGCGAATGGGTTTGATCGGCGCATGTACAACTCGTTGCCAAGCTCGTCGCAGTTCTCTGGGCTCGAGCAAACGAGCTTGGAGTTCTCCTGGCATGGCTCGAGCATGCAAGGGTGGGTGACCTTTCAGCTAGATCAGAGCGCCATGAGACGACAGGGAGGATGCGTCTCATCCGACACGCTGCAGATCTGTCTCCCTGGATACTCAGCCATCTCGCTGTACAACGACTCGCTTCAAGGCTGGGCTACTGTCGACCCTCCCTCCTCCTTCCTTGACTCGAGTGCACTAGTCAAGCTCAACTCCTCCTACTCCTACTGGGCTCCGACGACAGTTGTTCCGTGCTGCGACATGGGAGGGGCAGGAAAGTCATGCGGGGAGAAGGTTTGCTACACGAGCCAACAAGCTCATAGCTCGTCGACCATCGTGATGGGAGGCGGCACCGCTACCAAGATGCCTTCCATCCTACCCACCACCCGACCCGCCATGAGCTCCTTGACGGACTTCGAGCGCTACTTGACCCACACGCAAGCAAACAGCTCCAAGTTCGCGTCTAGAGCTCCATTCCTTCAGATCTGTCCAGGAGGCTCCGCGACTTGCTCGCCGACGGTGTTCGATCTGAGCTGGATCCCAGCTCGCTTCGGGCATGCCACCGCTGCCGTCTCCAAGAGCAAACTCTTGATATACGGAGGCATCGGGTGCGCGACCTACTCGACATCAGGCGCCAGTCAAGTGTGCGTCGCTTTGACGAGCCCCCTCAACGACCTCTGGATGCTCGACCTGCAGAAGGCGCTCAAAGGCTTCAGCCCCTTCACCCTCCTCGAGATCAACCCGTCCGGACAGGGCAGAGTCGGCTTGTCAATGTACGCCAGCTTGGCGTCCGGCTATCAAGCCTACACCATCGGGGGCTTGTCTTCGCAGTTCCTGCCGCTTGCCCTGATCGGCAACTACTCCTTGACGACGTCCATCTCTGATCCGATGACCATTGACGCCTTGGAGTACCTGGTGGGGAAACGCGTGGCGTATACCATGAGCGGTGCAGTGCACAGCTTCTTCTCGCAAGTGTCCAACTCCACGCATGCGATTCTGTTCGGAGGCTTCGTGCAAAACTCTCTCAGCAACAGTATCTACACTGTAGATGTCTCTTCCTCGAGCCTGTCGCAGGCTCTCTCCAACCTTCCTGTCCTTGCCGAAGGCCCTCCCTCGCGAAGCTACGCGGGTCTGGCAAGCCTCAACGAGTACACCCTGGTCATGATGGGCGGCACTCAGAATCAGAAGGGACTCAACGACCTCTGGAAGTTTGACCTCTTCAGCCGGTCGTGGACCAACGTGGACCAGAGCTTGAAGAGCGAGGTCAAGACCTACTTCGCTTTCACCACCTTCCAGGCCAATCAGACTGCTACTGTCCTCGTGTCCCATGGCGGCATCTTGAACAACTTCAAACCAGGCCTGACGTTCGCAGCTCGAGGGGCCGTCGCTGACTCCAGCAACCAGGTCACCTCGACGTCAGCTATCTTGGTCTTCAACAACAATCAGCTCTCTCAGTTCAAGCTCATCTTTCAAACTAGCGGCGCTTACAGCGTCATCCCTGCGCGCTGCCTGCACACCATCATCAACGATGCGTTCATATCCGGAAGTCAGGCCGGGCTGATCTATGGAGGGGTGGACGTGAACGGACAAGCGCTGGGAGACTTCTGGTACCTCGACACTGCGAAGATTGACAACGGATACACGATCTCGCTGATCCTCAATGGTGTCACCTCGTCCTTCGACTCCAGCACCTTCTACGGCTTCGTCTCCAGCAACTTCTTCCCTTCTCCGCAGTACCCACCAGTAGCAACCACGTCCATGAGCTACATCTACAACTTGAACGCACAGGTCCTCTCTAACAGCAGGTTGAACATCACCTTCGTCACCGGAAGCGATCTCTTCCGCCAGATCATGACACGTCTGAGTGACTCATCCTCCTGGCAAAACAGTCTGCAGACTTACATGACGCGGTCGTACGCCACAAACAACTCTTTCCTGCAGACCTCCACCTGGTCCAAGACAAGCTATCTGGGGCAGTACTACATGATTGGAGGAGCAGCACAGTTTTCCCAGCTGAGCTCCTGCAAGTCAGGTAAGCGCCCTCGCTCGCGCCCTCTTGTCCTTGACTTGACTGGTTCATCTGTGTGCAGGCGCGTGCATGAGAGGCATCTGTCAGAACTTCACCTCCCCGCCCTCGTCAGTCACCTACTGCTATGGCTCCTCCAACCCCACTGGCTGTACTGCGGGCACCTCCAGCTGCTCACTGCCAGGGCCGCTGCATGGACACTCGACCGTGTCTGTGAACCTGCAGGGAAAGGTGAGTCCCCTTGAGCTCTCGCGGCCCTGGCTCAGACCATGTTGCCCAGTTCCTCCTCCTGATGATGTTCGGCGGAGAGTCCACCGACCTCGCCAACAGAACCGCGACATGGGACCTCAGCTCCGACGTCCACACGACTTTCTTCTCTTCCAAGCAGGCGACCTTTGCCAAGCTCTACACCTCATGCCACACTGGAGGCGCCTGCCCCCAGGCGAGGAGGGATGCTGCCGTTACCACCATGTCCAACTCAGCGAGCAGCAACGGGGTTCTGCTGGTGTATGGAGGGTTCGGATGCGGCAACGCCAAAGGATGCGTCGGCTCAGGCATGTACGACCTGATGAACGGAAACTTCCCCACCTACGCGACGGCGTTCAACGACTTATGGTACCTGATCGCAGCGACTCCGCACCTCGAGGGTTCTCTGACCTCCAAGCTCGCCCAGGTATCTCAACCTTACCAACCTCGACTCTACCTGCGTCCAACAAGGCAAGTGCACGACGAGCCTGACATGGGTGCTGGTACGCTGACCTGCTCCTGTCGCTCGGCATGCTGAAAGGTTCTCAGGTGGATGTTCCGGGCAGCAAGCCTTCAGGCAGCATCGCGTCTAGCATCAAGCTCGACAGCATCAACCTCTACATCTACATCTTCGTGAGCCGAGTGACTCTCAAGCTGCAAGTGTGCTGACGCCTGTGGTGGGCAGGGAGGGACACAAGTGGTCGATGACGTGCCCAAGGACAGCAGCGACCTCTTCGTGTTCCAGACCAAGACGCCTTTCTACAAGAGCTGCCGCGCCAGTGGCGATGGCCTCACGGCTGCGGTTGCAGGATCGAAATCCTTCTTCTCGCTGTCGTGTCGGGTGAGACCTGCCGGAGGTCAGCGCGTGCTAGTGACCTGCGATGGTCTTGTTGCAGGACGTCTTCGGTAGAAGCGCAGATGGAGCTAGATTCAGGATCGACGTCACAGGGACCAACCTCCCCAGCATGTCCCCGTCCACCATCTCCCTTGGCTCGGGAAGCTATCAGTCCGCATACTCGCCCGTCAAGGCCGGAACCTACACCATCTCCATCTACGTCGGCAATGGGGGGCAGGAGTACCAGGACCTCATTGCTGGCGATGCGAGCGCAAGCCAGACGAATCCAAACCCATACACCCTCGTGGTGTCCCCGGCAGTCACCTCCCCGTCCTCTTCTGTGGCGCGGGGAACCTTCCTCACCATCTCGACGGCAGGAACGTCGTCAAGCTTCATCATCACTGCTCGAGACGAGTTTCTCAACCGAAGGCCCGGTGGAGACTCCGTCTCCGTGCTGCTGACGCTGTGGAATGTAGTCTCTCAAGCTCCTCTCAACCCCTCGGCCTCCCCCAACACAGGAAACGTCGTCGACAACGCTGACGGCAGCTACGGCACGACCTACCGCTTGACGCAATCAGGAAGCTACATGGTCTCCATCTCCTTCGCCGGGGTGAGCGGAGCTGGATCTCCTTTCATGCTCGAGATCGCCAGCGCTCCAGCTGAGATCGCGCTGACCTACGTGTACGGAGATCTCCTCAACGTCGTTGCCGGTGCGACTTCAACCTTGTACGTGCAAACCAGAGACAAGTACGGCAACTTCCTACGAGTAGACCCCACAGCCTATCCCAGCGGCTCGGAAGACATCGTCTTCGAGCTGTGCCAGACTGTCGGCAACGACGCAACCTTGCCGTGCTTGGGAGGGAATCAGGACACAAACGTTGGTATCACCATCAGCTACGCCGTCGGACCATCTGGTTCCTCCACTAACCCGGCTACCGGTCTCCCGTACTACGGCTTATATCAGATCGTCTACTTCCCCTTCAACGAGGGCTCCTTCGTTCCTGAGGTGCGTCTTCCTTGCCTCCAGCTCGATGGTGACGGCTGCTCAGGTCAAGCACAACTCTACCTACGTCCAGTGCTTCTTCGACACCTCGGGGCTCGGATCGCTGCAAATGGATCCTGGACAAGCTCGAGCGAACGCGTGCTACGAGCAGGTTTTGAGCCTCTCAGAACTCTTGCCGCTGACCAACAAACAGCTGCAGGCTGCCGGAGCCTCCGCCAGACGATCCTTGAGCCCGCAGACTCTGTCCGTGCAGAACTCCAGGAGGCTGGTCGGGTCTGGGAACACGAAAGTTAACATCAAAGCAAGCTTCACACCTCCAGGTGAGAAGCTCCCAGGTCGCTTGCCGCAGCTCACCGTGTCGCAGACAACACGACGCTCCAGTACTGGCTTACCTTCGCTCCCATCCTGTGCGCCGTCGCTGCCGTAGGGATACAGCTTCTCTGCATGATCGGGCGATTTGCCCTTAACAGAAGACACGGAGCTCGCGAGCTCGTGCAGCCTGCGGATGTCTTGCAGGCAGAGCAGGATCTGACGCCTGTCAAGCACAAGGGAGCGGAGGATGCGGATACTTTCCAAGACTTCAAGGTAAGTCAGCGACGTGTTTGTCAAAGTTGACGCGCCTCAACAGGACGTCCTTGGCGAAGATGAGGTAGCAAAGTGCAGGAAACTTGTGGAGGAAGGAGACGTGCGGCTTCTCGGGGCGATGGTGAGCGGAGGGAGGGAGGGAGGAAGCAGGAGAGGTAACTGTCAGTGCAGGACGCGTACAGCAAGACTAAGAAGATGACAGCACGGCTGATGAAGTCCTTGGCAGACCATGACCACTAACGTTTGTGTCTTCTTTCACTTTACACTTAATACAGTTGAACATAGAGAAAGCAGCTGGGCAAAGGTGTGAACCAATCTCATTCTGCCTTAGGACGTGACGACAGAGGATGAGGAACGTAAGTTCCAAACACTCGATCCCACAGCATCGTGTACCTGCTTTGCGTTCAACACACTCATTACATGCAATCTCAAGCTCACTGTCCGTAATTGACTGTCGGGATAACATGGTGCTGGTCGTGAGCTTTCGTATCGAACAGCAGCGGTACCGCTATATCGTAACGCTACCACGAGCAGGATCAACACGAAAGTAGAGTAGAGTAGAGTAGAGTAGAGCAGAGTAGAGTAGAGTAAAGGAGAGGAGAGTAGAGGAAAGGAGCGCAAAGAATAGGAAGAGAAGATACCGTATGATTGAGAGATGCCAGAATCCCTCCCAGGACGACGAAGACAGCAGCAACAACAGCATGGCATCTGTTGAGATGTGAGAGACTCAATTCTCTCAACACCAGCCTTACGGGATGATGAAGATGGCGAGGAGGTGGCAGTATTCCCCCACGATGAATTCAATCGGATGAACATTCACGGCATCTGCCGCAAGTCAGCAGGAGCCTTTCCGCCATTGCTTTCATCCACCTGCGTTCCCTCGGGATGGCGCAGCCTAACCCAGGCAAGGCATCAGGGGGGAAGAGGAAAGACGTGAAGACAGACCTGATGGTGATGGTGCTTGTGAATGAATCTGCAGATAAACTCAGTTCTTCATTTGACATGATATCTTTTCGTACTTGTACAGCCCCCTGACGTGTAATATTCTGTGCCAGATACAGTAGAAGAAATCGTAAACCACTGCCCACAAGCACTTGAGATGTACAAGTCAGGTGAAGGATAAAAGTCACCAAACAATGAGAAGAAAGCGATGACTGTATTCAAAATTGTCATCTCAGACCAGCCCTGCATCAGCGTTGTCAGTGGCCTGAAAGTCGATCAGCCAATCGTGCAGACACCCAAGCGATCCGCGGGCTAAGCCAGCAGAAACGAAGGGCGTGATAGGTGAACAACCTAAGGAGGGTCATTTGCGACTGCAAGAGAAACGAGACTCACGTGGTGGTGAACTTGTTCCACGTGATGAAACTGATATCCTTCCATGATAGCACGTCCAGGTGCTTCCCTCTGCGCTTCTCCATCACAGCCCTTCAGTGAGGTCGAGGGTTTCAGACCTGATGGGGATGGCGGATGGGTTGAAAAACCTCTGAGGAATCTCATTCACCAGGTAGCTCATCAGCTCCAGCCCCAACAGGATCACCACAGACCACAAGGCATACTGGTAGAAACGAGTGAGGCGGCATGTTGCATTCACAGATTCCTGCTAAAAACCTCTGGCATGGACCAAGTACTCGCGTCCCAGAATCTGATCAAACTCAGAATATGCCAAGTCGTGGAACAATCGCTTACTTGAACGTCGCACCCCACGCCAATCCTGCCATCGCTTCTGCTACCATCCTGGGGGTACTGGCATGAAACAACATCAGCACATCGATACCATACAATATCTCTCAACTCAGTGATGGGGTTTCTATTCTCTCTGTGCTTTCTTTCCGTCGCCTATTACTTCAAAACTGTCCTGAACTGAAGGCCTTACCTCTCTTTCACATAACTCTCAGTTTACAACCCATTCCTCCCCCTCCCTCCCCATCCCTCTCTGCCGCTGTCTCTACATCGATTCGAGTGGTCCTTCCCGTCTCTGTGCTCTCAATTTCACGTGCCAACCCTCTATCCCCTTGTCACCGTCGTCATTCCCTCTTCCTTCCCTCTTCTCCTTGGATCCACCATCCCAACCACCCTCTCCTCTTCCCTCACCGTCTCCTGACTCCTTCCTCTCCTCTCCTCTCTTCCTGCCTTCCCTCCCTCCCTCCCTCCCTCCCTTCCATCCTCGCCCTCACGAAATTTCATCTTTCGTGCTTACGTTTATGTGGCAGTCAGGTCCCTCATCCCCCGCCGGCCAGCAAAGGTCTTCAAGCCAATTTTTCAAATATTATTATGAAATTTGAAACTTTAGAGCGAATGTGATTCACTACGAGGCGGACCCGTACACCTTGCGTTGTACGGCATGGCGGCGGGCGGATGAGGATTCGGTTATGACGACGGCCATGCAGCGCTCCAACAGTTCTGGTCTCATCTTCTTGGTGTACCTCAATGCTGTTATTCTCTTGCTCTTCTTGCCGTTGTGCTATGCTCCCATTGCGCCGACAGACAGTGAGAAATGAACTTTTACTCGTTCTCCCTTATATTCAATGCAGAGGAGGTCTTGGTAGCCTTATACAATCTGACGATTGGGAGTCAATGGCGGCAGAGCTTTGCTTGGACGCAAGTCAGTCGATGCTGTCACTCTGGCGTGTATCTTACGTTAGCGTCACAGGGATGGGAACTGAACATGGATCCATGCGACGACTCCGACTATTTCAAGGGGGTAACGTGCTCTGGCACGTTGTTAGGGAGCAATAGAAAGGTGCCTCCTCGTTTTCTTCTTCGCCCTCGCACGTATTCACGTCGCCCTAGTCCACTTATTGCCCTCCTCCTCCATCACTTCCTCCTCCTCCTCCTCCTCCCAATCGTCGTCGTCGTCGTTGTCATCATCATCACCATCACCATCACTTTTCCTGATCTCTCTCTTGCTCCTGGAACGTATCTCATGTGCTTTGATCAATAACAGGTCACTTCACTGCTCCTGGCAGACCTGGGACTCAACGGAAGTTTGCCGTGGAACCTTGGAAACCTCACCAGTTTAAAGTCACTGTAAGTTGCTCGGAAAATCTTCTTTATCTAAAGGGCTTCAGGTACATGACCAGGAATGCTCTACAAGGAGAGCTTCCCCCTTCTCTTTGTGCCTTGTCCGAGCTTCAGAACTTGTATGTTCTTGATGACTCGCGGGTTCGTTCGATGATGTTCAGTCTTAGGAACCTTGCTCTGAACAAGCTGAATGGCGTGATCCCATCGTGCATTGGTCAGATGCAAAACCTCACTTCAGTGTAAGTGTTTGCTACCATGGCAGAGAGCCTCTAGTTCTCCACCTCCATGTGACCTGCTGCTCAAGGGACCTTCGCTCGAATCGATTGACTGGCGGCATCCCAAGTTCGTTCGGGAGCCTTCCCCTCTTACAGAACGTCCGACAAGTGATTTGGATGAAGAGCTTGTCCTGACATTTGCGGCAGCTTTTTCTCTCCGACAATCGTTTGAATGGGTCGATTCCCGGGGAGCTTGTAAATGCTCCGAGGTGTTAGAGACATTATCACAGCTTCTTCCGCTGATGTGTGTGTCTAGGCTGGAGATGCTCTTCCTCTCCTACAACAACCTCACCGGGACCATCCCGGCGTCCTTTGCCCAGTTTCAGATCAAGCAGAGTGCAGCGATGCCGGTGAGATGTGAATTTGCTCTACCAGCATCTCGCGTTGAGACTCTGTTGGATGTCCAGGGATTGAAGAGCATGGATTTACATGGCAACAACTTAGAAGGAACTTTCCCGGAAGTAGTAGCAGAATTAAGTGCTGTTTGAATGTACCATATCATGTTTGAAAGCTGCAGAACGAAGAAGTCACTCCTCCCTCTATCTTGTGTCTCAGCGCTTCGACTCTCCGATCCCGAAAAGATCAGCACATGCCCGGTTCTTTGCGCGTGTCTCAGCCGTTGCTGGCACGTCATGATTTGGCTTCATGAAACGCTTCTCCCTTGCATCGCAGGCACCCCATGCGTCAGCGAATCTTCCGTTGGGTAAGATTGCTCGATGAACGAACTTGGCGTATGTGACATTGCCTGCCATGTGACGTCATATCGTTCACTCGCACTTGAACCTCTATCACACCTTCCCTGTCACGTTCGATGTCTTCAGACCTGCAGCTACGTCAACTGCTTTCAAAAGAGCAATAAGATAAAAGAAAATCAACACACACCTCATCTCAAAGCTCACATTGAAAGCAAAGGCAAGTTTTCTCCAGCCACTTCGCTTCACGATTCGTTTCCCCCCCACGAACTCTACGTCCGATCTCTCCAAAATCTCATTGATGGTCTTCTGGTACTGCGATCTCTCTGATGCCGTCGATAGAGGTAGGATGGACGAAGTACTGTTGTTAAAGTTTCTTGCATCGTCTAACACTGTGTTTTCCCTTCACAAAATATCCTCCTGTGCAAGAACTGAATTACCTGCCATAGCCGGTTGATGTTGCTTTCCGACAAGGTTCATATCATGAGCATTCGAGTTCAAATGGGACGAAGGAACACACGACTGGATTTCAAATGAGAAGCCATCATTGAAATAGCAGATTGTCACATCCACATGCTTACCACGTTCAAATATTGGACATCGGACGAGGCTGAGGAATTGTCATTAGGTTTTTTAGAAGGCGGGGCGTTTGTAGGACAAATGTTACCTTCAGTAAGTTTTCTGCTTTGCATCTCTACTGAGCTAGGTTGCTGGCATGTTTTTATGTTGCCGTCTTTAACGTAAGGATCGTTGCGGTGAACTTTGTTTGAGGTATGCCGGAAGACAGCAACTGAGCTCTTGATTTGAGCTTTTTGCATACAGATGTTCTCTACGTAACGAGTCAGCCAGGGGTAGATTTCCTCCCTGATGTGACGAACCTGTCATATCTAACAATGCAGCTTCTTCAGCTGTCACTAGTTCGAAGTCCATCTCCTGAAGAATTTCCTGCCACAAAACACAGTGAAAAGTCAGGACATTCTCAAGATTTTTCTGCATGCTGCTCGTTACTCTCGAATCTCAAGCTCGAATTCAATCCAATGTTATCCTGTTCCTACTATACGAGACTGTCATTGGTTGTACCCTGACCATTCATCATTTTCAGTCTTTCTCCTGTGTTGCCTCCCCCCAGTCCCCCGTCCTATCGCTTCCCATTTCTTTCATGAGCAGCAGAATTTGAAAAGGCGTGCGGACGACTGGGATAATAGGAAACTGCCGGGCCGGGCCGGGCCGGCCCGGCGGCCCGGAGCCGCACTGCGGCAGAGTCGCTCGGCCCGGCCAGACAGGAGAGCCTCCCTGGGTGACACTCGTTTCATGACAAAAGGAAAGTAAAATCTAACTTAAATGCGATCAATAAGGATCTGTGGCAGGAGTCTGGTTTAGCTCAGATGATCAAGTTGAGCTGCATCCTTCGAACTCGGAAAACTTGATTCCAAAACCATGAAGGCTAGGGCCTTGGAGGGCTCGGTAAAACTGTAGAGTCTGCTGACGCTTGATATGTGGAATTTACACATGAGCTTGAAGGCATAAACCTTCTGGTCCTCTCCGGCCAAGTTTGTCTCAAAACTGCAACAGAACCAAGTGAAGGTGACCGGCTCTCAAACTCTGTCTTCACCCCCCGGAGTCACGACCGTGGATTCGAGGTCCTGCAGCGGAGGCAAGGAATTGATGTGAGCAGCTCTTGTCCTCAGGCTTGGAGTGGCTGGAGGCGTCGACGTCAGCGTTCTGACGGCATTGATGGGCCTCAGCATGGGAGTCGCTGCTGGTGTTGGAAGATTTCTGGTAATGAAGTCCTCGATGGCTCGGAGCATCCGACCGCCCGATGCCCTCGTCTTCCTGACTTGCATCCTCTCTCGCAGCATGGTCATGAGCTTGAGGTTGATCCGATCGACTCCGCTCGTCCAGTCGTGGCTCGCCCTGCAACAAGTTCGGTCATGCGAAACCCAAGTGAAGGTCGTTAACAAGAAACTCACGGAAAGCTGGTGGGAGAGCACTTGGAGATCATCGGGCCATCAAAGAACTCCAAGAACGCGTCGCTGACAGCTCCTGCACCGCTACAGGCTGGGGCGATGGTGAAGGGGTTGTTGTCCGAGGTCACCGACGCCACCACCGCTACCTTTGTCGAACTGACAAACTCGTGCAAGGCTACCGCGTCCAACATGGTGAAGGCCTCTGCCCACCTTATTTCCTTCATCAAGACGATGTAACGGATGTTCTGATACTCAGATCTGGAGGACAGATGCTCCTGGATGGACTCCAGCAGAGCCAAGGCCTGCAGGTCGTCCAAGAGTGCCAAGATGATGACTCGAAGTCCGTCCATGTTGTCCATCACAGCGAACAAGTCCTTGCACTTCTCGAGGTAGTCGGGACCGCTGAGAGCAAGCGGCTTCTCCTCGCATGTCGGGAGGTTCTGAAGTTCGACTTCGAGTTGATGGCTGATGTAGGACTGGGCGCGATTGAAACCGTCTCCCTCAGGCATCTTCGGGCTCTGCGGGACAAGAGGATCCATCTGTAGCTCCTTCGACTTGCGCGGGGTGACTCTTGCCTGGTCGAAACTCTCCTCGCCGTTCTCCGCGATCACTTCATCGGCAGAGAGGTTCGAGTTGACGAGGTTGTCAAGCGAGTTGCTTCGCTGGAAGGGTGTGGTGTTGTTATCCTTTGTGACTGGCAGAGCCTTGAAGGACTCTTCCATGGGCACAGCTGGGAACACAGGTGGATCAAGACCACTCTGAAGCGCTTGATTGATTTCTTCGGTCCTCGTCTCCTCCTGCACAAAAAACACACTTGTGAGCTCAGCTTGCAATGACACGATGAACATCTTACCGCCCATTCGCTGATCACTTTGCTGACATCTTCAGCTTCACATTGATTGGATGTCAACATAACAACACCCCATCGTTCACGCAGCAAATTCATGGATACAGCCTTGGACGAAGACGTACAGCCAAGGATCAAGGCCTTGAACTTGTCAGCTCTGTGTACAGCATGAGGATCCGCTTCAGCTTCTTCGTGAGCTTCGTTTCCAGTCGCTCGTCCTGCTTCTCCCGACCATCGCAGTGCAAGTTTGCAGAGCACAGGCCCAGTCATCTGATTGATGACAACGATAGAAATGATTACAGCCTGAAATTTTCTGCCCCAATCTTCGAACTTGTGAGCAATCTCTGATGCAAGACCAAGGGAGAATCCGGCTTGGGATATCAGCGTCATCCAGATCGTGAGGTTCGTTGCTTTCTCTTGCCCCACCAGCCAGCCTGTGGAAGAGGTTGCGGTGAAGATGCATATGGCTCGCACGAGCGCGACGATGAGTGCAAACCCTATAGAAGCTGCGAAGGTCTTGAGGTCAAGACTTGCTCCAACCAAAGTGAAGAAGGGAACAAAGATGTAGGGGGCCGCCACTTGTAGAGCATCGCAGAAGCGATGGTGAAAGGAGCTGAAGTTGACACAAATGAACCCTCCAACAATGCACATCAAGAGGGGTTCAAGATGCATCTGCTTATCCTCCGGCACCCGCTTCGAGACCTCAGTTGTGAACACGCTGCTCCCAAGAAATACGAGGAATCCGAGAGGAAAGATCAAGGCATTCATTTCAAATCTGCTGAACATCATGAGGCCCATGAAGACAAAGCCAATCACTACTCCGATCAAGATCGAGACGATGATCATCGCAATCACAATGCCCAAAGATGCGCCTTGGAACGGCAGACCCTTGCAAGAAGACATGCCGAATGAAGTTGTTATGGAAATACTGATCAAGACGAACAGATCAGATAGCACGGTGATGCCTAACATGGTGGAAGTCATTTTGCCTTTGCATCGCATTTCCTTGACAAGCGCAATGGCTGTCGCTGGACTTCTAGCTATGCAGATAGAAGCCATGATAGTAGCAACCGCCCATCTGCACTGTGAAGGAAAGGGATTTATCCATGAGAGGAGAGATGTGCTCGAAAGAAGGCCAACGACGACAGTTTCCAGAGCAAAGGTAATAATTGCAATTGCGGTCGTCTGTGCAAGCAAGGCCTTGATCAGTGGCTTCAGCTCTGGTATGTGAAGTTCTGCTCCTGCTGAGGTAGTGATGTACGCCAGAGCAACCATGTTGATGTAAGAGAGATCGTTGACATCGGCCTGTTTCACGATCTCTAATGCGTAGGGTCCTGCGACCATTCCCGTCACGATGTATCCTGTGATGAGAGGGAACCCGATGCGCGGAAAGAAAGGTCCTACAAGCTTTGCTGCCAAGGAGACGATGAAGAAGGTGAACCATGCCTTGGCTGTTTCCCCCCCCGAGCGATCCGCCGTCGCTGCTGCTGCTCCTGCCATCCTTCCCCAGTAGTCTGTGACCTCCCACCCCCTACCCCCTTCTTCCTCAGTTTGGACATCACCTACCCTGGCTTTTGTATGCACTATGCACGCCCCCTAGGACTCACTACGACCGACATGATGACAGCTTGCGTATGGGGTAGGGTAGTGTGGGGTGTAAACCATAATGGAGGAATAGTTTGCGCTAGAAGGTGGGGGTGATTCAAGGGGGGATAAAGGGGGCCGTTACGGACAGGGGTAATATGACCAGGGAGATGACCAGGGTTCACGGTGGGCATGAGGGGGGGTGAGGGGTGAAGTTCGAGGAATAGAAGGTAGGGCAAGAATGCAGGGCTATAGCGTACCACTGGTTATTCTTTTTTTTTTTTTCTCGGTGTGGTAGGGGTGGTGGTGGGTACGACTGGGGTAGTCTTGTCAAAGGTACCTAAACTTGTATACCATCAGAATCGACGAGAACGTCGAAGGTGAGGAAACAGGGACTGCCCCCAGAGCAATGGAGACGGGGAGCGAGCCGAGAGGGAAGGAAAGGGAAGAGGAGAAGTGAACGAGGGGAGGGGAGTGAGGGGAGGGGAGGGGAAAAGTGAACAAGGGGAGGGGAGGGGAGGGGAGGGAGGGGAGGGGAGGGGAGAAGACGCAGGAGCGGGGGAGGGACAGAGTCAAGTCTTCTGATGAAGGCTACAGGCAAGATACACGAGAAGCAGCTTATGGAAAGAAAACCATGTCTCGACGTGCAAATCTTCTAGCAGATACCAGTTGTACACCAGTGCAAGGCTATCTTCCCTGAATGTAAAAAATGTTTGAGGCTTTCAATCAGCAGTGCCACGAGTGCCCTATCTCAGGCTTGCTACAGTCTGCCTCTCCCGCCATCTTTCCTTAGCATTTCAGAGAAAACCATCTAGTGCTTTTCGATCTCCCATCCTGTCCTTGTCTGTGACTATGTTACTTTCATTCGTACAATTCTCTGGTACCCCGGACCACATGGTAGAGTTTCACTTCCAAGAGAGCAGCAGTAGCAAGTAGCGTGCTTTTATTTGTTGTGTTCCAGTAAACACAGCTCCTGATTATTCCATTTTCTATCTTGTTATCCAAGGTTGTACAACAGATTCGCCTCATCCTGAAACAACTCGATGCTCTACCTTCCATCGTCCCGGCAAAGTGCCAGAACCCTGTGAGTTGTGAGCGGCCAACCAGCAAAATGAACCCCCTCTGCCCCCTTGCTCGCGATGGTCCTCTCGTGCTGTCATGCTCTCGTGCTGTCATGCTCTCGTGCTGTCATGCTCTCGTGCTCTCGTGCTCCTTCCTCCACTCTTCCTCCTTTCCTCCTCTGCTCTTCCACTCTTCTCTCATCCTTTCCTCCCGACCTCTCCTATACTTCTCCGCACAGTCTCCAGCACTCTTCCTCAACAACCTTGTCATTCTACTCACTTTCACATCGAACGATCCATACATTCATCGGTTGTTTGCGTTTGTCTGCTGCATGCCTCTGCACCCGGGTAAGTTTGTGGGGTGACCACCGGTCCCTGACCCATGAAAAGATGGGGTACGTACGGATACACGGGGGTTATCAAGGAATGGCGTAGCAACGAGGGAGGATGCGGAGCTGGGGGGGGTTGGTCGTATCAGTCCTGGTATCATGTGCTCTCAATGTACAAGGGAGATCCTCCCATGGCCTCTCGAGCGGCACGGGAGTTCCCTTCGGCTCCCTGATCCGAGTGATCTGGATTGGCGACTGCCTCTGCCATGAGGCGCCGGATGTGAGCTGGGTCAACGGCCTCGATCGCATCTCGCTGGTAGAGGAGGTGATGGTCTTGCAGGAGGATGAAGTTGATGTCAAAGACATCTTAGCTCACATACACAACTTCAGCCCTAGCATCCTCTTCTACTCTCCCGGAAGGCATGCTCCGAAAGATATGCTCCGAGTTGTGCAGGAGTGCAGGGCGCGTGGGGTTCATACGGTATCAGTGCTGTTTGATTTCCATCGCACGGTTCAGAACTTGACCTCTGACTGGCCTCCCTTGCACTTCGATCAACTTCTTGTGGATTTTTGGGATGCAGAGGTTGAAGAGTCGCTCAGACTCGGTTCCTCTCCTGAGTGGTTTGGACGTTATGTTAGCAGCACTTTATGCGCGAACATGCTCCATAACGAAGAGCATCTCGTTCATACGGAATATTCTTATGACATCCTTGTTTACTTCCCATATTTTGAAGAAGAAAGCTGCCGAAGTCAACGACAGAGTCGTACTCTGGTGTGTGCATTGTATTCCTTTCTCAAATCAAAGAGTCAGATCAGATTTCGACTGCAAGGCGACTGGTTGATCGAAGAAGAACTCAAGTCATTGTATTTACAGTCAAAGATTGTCATCATCATCCTCGAGAGCAACACCGAGTCACAGGATGATACTCCTCGCTGCAGAGGAGGAGGGATGTATCAGGTGTACAAGGCTTTGGCAATGGGAGCGTTTGTGATGTGCAACGAGGTGGAGGGGCTTGATTTAGATCTTGTCAACGGCTCTGAAGTGATCAAGTTCAAATCTGATTCGCTCCTTAGCCTTGAAGGCTTGGTTGATCACTACTTGCAGGATGAGGGCGCGAGGCTGCAGATCGTTCAAAACGCTCATGCGTCTGTCTGTGAACATTTGAGTCTGGAAAGCAAAATGGCTGACGTCTTGATTCGAGCTTCTCAATCCACGGAAAGTCTGCATGTATGCAAAGGTCCGAGCAGAAAGAAAGTGTTGGAAACGTCGCTCATCGGGAACAATATCAATCTCTCGAGCCTTGTGGACCACCAGGACTTCATCAACCGCTCTGGGCTGTTGATTGCCAAGGTGCCTTGACGGTTGCAAGTCATGACTGAATGCTGTTTTCAGGTTGAGTTTCAAGAGTCCGAAAGAGTGTTCGATTCGACTCTTTGTTTGCAAGAAGACTGTTCCTTGCTCGATGAGCGAATACCTGGAGGTTTGCAAAAGCTTCATTTTTCTGTGTGCTTGTTTCTCACCCGTTACCGCCAAGCCATGCTCCCCCAAGAGCTCTCACTGCAAGGGATGTTCTTGGTCTGCCTGCACAACTACATGGTTGTAGCCGATGGAGTGAGCTGTAACGGGGTTGAGCCTCCGATCACAGCCTTCGGGCGCCACCAGTGGTATCCTCCAGTACCTCATGGATGCGATTGGAGTGAGAGTGCTGTCACCGATGTTCCAGTTGTTCCAGTAGAAAGGTGAAATACATCTTGAGCCGAGTTTGCAGCTGACCATGGTGTTAGAGCTCTTCTGCTTGTTCGCAGGTTCGGCTGGTTTTGGGCTCATTTCATACAGGACCTGGTCTACAAGCTCGCTTTCACTGTGCACGCTTTACCTGCCGGGACTGAGTTCGAGTACGTTGAGATTCTGCATGGAGGCTGTTGCCAGCTGACTGTTGGTAGTGTGATCATGGAGTCAAACTCGCAACCGAACATCCTGCCTCTCATCCGATCGCTGCTGGGAGAAGATCTGGATTTCTCCGAAAGGTCTTTCTCACATCGACATTGCTTGCGGTGACATTCTTGCCAGGCTTTATTTCATGGATTCCAACTGCCTCAGGTCTCGCAATACAAGGCAGTGGTGCTTTCAACTGCTGCTGACGCGGGTGCAGAGGAAATGGAAGAGAATGTTCGCACTACTTCATGGTGAAGGAGCTCCTGATCAGCGATACTTACCCCTCTGTTCGATTTCTCTCGCTCACTGAAAACATGCAGCTGATCTCAGCTTGAGCAGTTTCCTGAAATCGGTGTCACCATCCCACATGCGTTGAGGCTGGTGCAGGTGACTTGTGAAGGAAAACGTTTCCCATCCTCACTAAAGGGATTACAGAAGGATTTCTCGCTGCTGCTTCGAAGGCTTTTCCACACCATCGAGTCTCCCATGTGGCACAGGAATCAGCACCGTGACCTGTGCAGAGCTTTTGACTCGCTGCGTTTGCCTTCTACTGGCGATGCGACATGCGAGCTCTGCTACCAGGACGATTCGTATGCCGAGGCTCACTCCTCTTCGAGGAGGATGCACAGTGGCTGGCCCAGCATCGTTCTCTTCGTGCGGTAAGGGGAGTCTACATCTGTACGAGAGGTTGATTGAGGCTTGAATGAGCAGAGGGACTCTAGAAAGTTGCAGGAAGAGGAGCAGGTGCATGCTCAACAGCAAAGAGCTCGCTCAGTCACTTCAATGGGCAGCTCAAGTCCTTGCTAGAAAGGTTGCTGAAATGCGTCTGCCGGTCTCACCTCCTGAGGATTTTCGGGTTCGACAGATGCCATCATCGACGGGTAGGATCGAGGTCATACAGAGCGAGCAGAGGAGCCACTCTCTGCTTCAAGTCGCAGCGGCAGTCAGTCAGGCTTCAATCATCGTGACTCCTCATGGCACACACGTAACAACTCTCCTCCACTTGCCCTTCATGGTGGAGACCGTGCTCGCAGGTGTACTCAGCAGTCTTTGCCCGCCGTGGCACCACCATGATCGAAGTATGTCCGGGTCGGGCTCGAAGATCTCCGCATGTTTACGTTGTGTGACGCAACTTTGAGTAGCTCTGGTGGGGAAGGGGGAGGGAACTATCATGTCAAGTCACCTAACAGTCAAAGCTCTAGGTCTGAAATCTGTGAGGAGATTTGTTTCCTACGTTTCTCCCCCCCTGATCTCTTTGTCAGTGGATTGTCCCTGTTGATGGGGCCTCGTACATCCTCGAGAACTCCCTTAAGGAGTTTGTCGCTCCTGTGGACAAAGTAGTCGTTTGGTTGTCAATGTCACAGCTGACGTCAGCGTTTCAGGTGCTGCGCATCGTCTTCCACGAGCTCGATGTGCCCGTACAAGAGCTTGTCAAGATTGAGCACCAGCGGACAGCAGGAGAGATCCGCTGGAAAATTCTCTACCTCAACCTCCTTCATGGTGAGCTATGCGAGGGTCAGGTACGCCAGCTCTCCCAGGGAGGATGTGTCTGCTGACAGAGGTGCTTGTCAGCCCTGCCTTCATTTCCGCATCTCTTACGACCACACCGTCCTCGAGCACACGTCTATTCCTACGGATGTTGGATGTTTGATCCAGGGGACGACGAGGACAGACGAGCAACTGGCGCCCGTCCTCGACCTTGCTCTCTTCTTCTCCTCCTCAGCAGGAGAACTCGAGCGGCTCGAGACTGCGCCGGCCCGTCTCATCAGTCCAGGATCGTCTGGCCGGTAGCGATGCGATACTGCACGAGGGACGCTGGATGGTCTGCAGAGGCTGCGCGTCAGCATGCGAGGAGGGGCAGGAAGACGTCTACCGAGCCCTTGAGTGAAGAGAGGAGAACGAGGACCCAGCACCCGAGTGGCGCAGACCTAACGGGGAGGACGATGAGAGGACGAAGGGAATAAGGGGAGGGAGGCGATCAGAGCGGGGAGGAGAGCTCAGGAGGGAGGAAGAGGAGCGGCCAGTCTCCCTCCTGCACGAGGCACTCACGCTGAGCGCTGTGCGCATGTCGCTGCACAGGGCCGACGAGCCGTCCTTGGTGGTACTAGCGTAGCACCTGACCTGAGCCATCCCTGTCAGCTCCCTCCCTCCTGCTTTCCTCCACCCACAAACGCATCCAGCTCGTTCGTACAAGCTCCCTCAACCTGCATGCAGCCCGGTTACCTGCCAGCATCCCAACCTCGCTCTCGCACCTCCTGCAGCGCGTCCCTCAAGTTCTTCGCCGTGCATTCTCGAATTCCCTTCTCCAACTCTGAGCCAACAAGACTTATCCCTTCCTTCCTTCACTTCCCCTCTCTCCTCCCCGGCTTTCCTCTTCTCTTCCCTCCCCTACCATGTTCCTCGCCATCCTCTCCCTCCCCTCATCTCCCTCCTCTTCCCCTCCTCTTGTCCATCGACGTGCTCTGCTTTCCTCACCTTTGCACATGAGCTTCGAGCACAACCTCCTCTGCTCCGAGCTGCGAAGAAATCTCACAATCTCGGACATCACCATCGTCATCGTCAGAACCTCTCAGGGACATGGCAGGAGCAGTTGAGGAAGTCCTCCAGCTCCTTCCCGCATGTCTCTGCTATCACACTCTGCGACCTCCGAGGAGCAGTGTTCTCCTCTCCTCCTCCTCCTTCTCCTCCTCCTCTGTCTGCCATAACGACCGCCGGCCCTGTTGGCGAGGCCGATCGGGGGACAGGGGAGCGAAAAGGGGCCGGAGGTCTAATAAAAGAATCCATGAGGTGTACGGGAGTGCGGGAGGGGACGGAAGGGGGGAGACGGGCAGGACTAGCAAGGGAGGGGGAGGAGACGGAGGCGGGCGGAGGAGGGAGAGGGTGAGATTAAGGGGAGGGACGAAGAATAAGGCGGAGCCAAGTCTGTTTCAGCAGCGCATGCAGACTTTGTAATGTTTAATAGAACAATATAAGCAAGACAGCAGCAAGGGAATTCTTAACAAGAGAGCACAACAGGAAGTGGAAGACGACGGTAATATCCCCGTCGTCAGCTCAGAATCGACCAGGGGGACCGACCCGCCCCTTCTCTACGGCAGCATCTTCCAGCAATCGATGTGGCAGGGATCAAAACCGGCCGTAAAGATCGCTTCCTCCTCCCTGCCCCACGTCGTGCATGCCAGGTACTTGGGGTTCTTGCTGCGAGTCGTGCCCTCCTCGGGGGAGCCCTTGAGGACCCCGACCTTGACGCCCTCGATGTTGTAGACCCGTGCGGTCCCGTTGCTCAGCACGGCAGAGATCATACCTGACCTCTGGGCGAAGCTGATGGACTTGACGCTGTTCCTGCCGCACTTGACCATCATCAGCGGCGTCTGCCGCGCCTTGAGGTCCCACAGCCTCACTGTGCAGTCGTCGCTCGCTGTGACCGCCAAGTTCCCGTCATGCGACAGCTGGACGGAGGTGACGGTGTTGGAGTGACCTTGGAAGACGTGTACCAGGTGCGAGCTGCTTCTCGCGTCCCACAGTCGAGCCGTGCAGTCTCGCGATGAGGAGAGGAGGAGATGGCTGTCGGGCGATCCGGCGATGCTCGTCAGCGGCCCGTCATGCCCCATCAGCGTCCTCAACGGCTTGCTGCTGGCGCCGGACGCGTCGAAGATCTTGACCGTCTTGTCCCATGATGACGTTGCGATGCTGTCAGAGAGCGCTATCCATGCTGCGCTGCTCACCACGTCCGAGTGTCCCCAGAGCGTCAGGCTGGCCTTGAGGGACTGGCGCCTGACGTCGCTCCTCCGCCCTTCCTCCTTGTCCCCGCCCAAGTTGTCCAGGGCAGGCAACTTCCAAACTGCGAACAAGGGTGAGATGTCACTGAATGCAACAAGATCAAGGCTCAAAGCAAAGCACACACCACAGCAACTCCGGTCCCCCGAGGCTGTGCAGAGTATCCTCTCAGTCCTGTGAAACTTGGCCGAGTTGACAGAGCCTTTATGCCCGTTCAAAGTGAACAACTCCTGGTAGTTGGCTGCAGACCAAACCTTCGCGCTCTTGTCAGCCGACGCACTCACCAGCAGGCCATCGCCTCTTCCTCCCCACGAGCTTGACGTCAAACTCCAGACCCCATCTGTGTGCCCCTTCAGCTGCCCCACCATCTTCCACTCTACAGCTTCATCATCGTTCCCCTGACGAAAGACCCGTGTCACCGCTATCGACGAGTCTTTGAACCTTCCCACAGCGTTGGACATGAACTTCAGTCCTCGAGACTTGATCTTCTCCCCGATCGACTCCTTTCCCCCCAGGGCCCCAGCCGTTGGGCTCGCGCGCGATGAAGCCGCTGCCTGCAGCGTCCCCTGTTGGGCCTCGCCAGGAGGCGCCGCTGGCTTGTTCGGATGCCCTCCCTTCCACCTCTGTGACCCACCACTCGTGCCCTTAGGAGGAGATTGAGCTCGAGCAGGCGATGCAGTCTTGTCGTTCCTCTCGTCCCTCCTGCATGTACAGCATCAATCGCCACCCTCAGGGACTCGCAGCCTCACTTGGCATTCATGATCTTGTCGAGCTCCTCGAAGCTCAGCTGCGGCTGGGGCCTCCGATGGGACAGGTCGACAAAGGAGGAGGGCGAGTCTTCCGCATCCCCGTGCTTCTCTGACGCTGGCGAATGGTCCCCAGGCATGCTGCTCCTCTGGTGGAGGGATGCTTCTAGCGGCGAATCTGTTCCCGATTCACTCCTGCTGTCCTCAGCCCAGCCCCTGGAGAGGGGCGAGTGGGAGGGCTCCTTGCTGTTTAGCTGAGTCTTCAATCGAGCGTTTTCCCTGTGTCCCCGGAGTCAAGCATGCGCTGAGGAGACAAGTGGAGGGCATACAGGAACAGCAGTTCAAACTCCCGCTCAATCTGTGAGAAGAGACTCCTCAGGTTGACCAGGTGGAGGGGAACCTGCTGGCTGTGAGTGGACAGGACAACCAAGGAAGGACAGAAGGACTGCAACCTGCTCAGAGATCTTGCTCGCACTCGAGATCATCCCTTGTTGCGTCGTCGCCATGCTCCGAAGACGAGGGCCTGCATCACAGACTCCATTATAGGGGTACATCATTGAAGCCATGTCATATCAAATGCAAGCATGGTCCTCGCTTCCAACAGCTTCCCCTTCCTCCTTCCACAGTTTCATTCTCGGTCCCGGCGTTTTCGCTTGACGCTCTACTGTCCTTGAAGCATCTTTTCGCTGCTTATCTCTTTGTTCGCATCTCCCTTTCCCTATTTGTCGAGATCATCTGTTTACTAGATACAAAATCATGCCATCAGGACTCACATCAACTCTCACTGATCGTTTCCTCCCCCATCCTGTACCTCCTCCCTCCCTCCCTCCTCCCTCCCTCCCTCCATCCATCGCCCGCATCTCCTCGCAGCAACTACATTTCTGCAGAGCATTTCTGGGGTTGGCGGGGGGTATGAGTCGCAAAGTCCCCTTCCCAGTTTCAACAACTCGCATTCTTGCTTTTGTAAAACACACGAGAAAGTTGATTTTGTGGCTGATTCTCCTAATCAGATAATGAGCTTGAGTGCTACAGGGCGTACTTCGGAACATCGTCCGGGCCCGGGGCCCGGCCGGCGCTCGTGACGTGATGACGACTGAAAGGTGTTCAACATGACCGACAATGAACATGCAAAACCCCGGGTCTTTTCAAGGACCCGGTGGAAGCTCCGATGGATAGGGGGTAGGGGTTACCTTCCCGTCTCAGTACGTATTTGAGCAGATCAGTGTGGACACTCTGGATGGGGTGGGTTGTCCATTGTGAGCCCCAGAAGCCGTAAGATCACGACTTCTTGCTTTCACCAATGAACAGTAAAAGGGCTCCATGAAGGTGGGGTTGCCAGGTCCTGGTTCTCCACAGTGTTGGCCGATACGAGCATATTGGGGGTGGGTAGAGGGTCAACAGGAGCTCTGGAATTCCGGCAAAATCGAGGTGAAAGTTGATTCTGAGTCGCCCGTGGGGGTGGTTTCAAGATGAAGGGTGGTTTAGACAAGCTGATAACCCCTACCCCCATTCCATTATACAAAGTATTAGGGAAATGATGGGTCTACTAGGTACTACCACCATCAAAGCACCCCCTCACCCCCTGCCTAAAAACAACACGAGAGGTACAATGATTGCGCAGGGGGCCGTCGGGGGGTCGTAGATACAATCGGGGGATAGCATGGAATCGGTTCTAGAATCAGGGGGTAGGAGACTTTGCAGGGACGTGATCTGGTACTAAGGGTGGGGTGAAAATCGAGACTTATAGGGGTAGTCAAAGGATTGGGAGCAGGAGCTGTCCGCCACGAAACGTGACCAATTTCATGAGGGTGGGGGTGATTAATTCAAGACTAAACCACGGTTCCATGGACGTAGAAAAAAACAGTCCGAAGGGGGTATTGATGGAGGGGTAGTATGCAGAGGAACACTCAGCGGGGTGGTCTGTTCCGTGAGGGTCTGCCGAAGGCAGGGGGGTGGGGGATGTGCGGGTGGGGTAGAAATTAAGATTTTCTGTACGACAGCAAAAATAATAGGTCACGTCACCACTACTGGCCATGGGGTGGTCATGCGGATAGAAGAGCTATGGAGGGTACGGGTGATGGGATGGGGGGTGGTCGATGGGGGAGAGGGTGGATGAAAGATGTTTTTTATGAAGAAGGGGGTAGGGTAACAGATGCATAGGGTCATAGGGGTGGGGAGAAAGATTGTAGTGGGGGAGCCTATTCTCTGAGGGGTAGGGTTTATGTTCTAGGGAGATAGGGGTGGTGCCCATTTTTGGCGCAATGATCGCGGGGGAGGGCCACAAGAGCTGATGAGCCAGCGCGAGAACTGAGAGAAGAGGTTGAGGTCAGGGGGCATGGGATGTCAAGAAGTTAGAATGATCAGTGTAACTTAATCTGAAGCATGAGAAGTAGATCAAGGATATGATGAAAGACAGAGATTGAGTCAGAAGGCGAGATAGGTTCCAGATGCGACGCACTCTGGAAGATGAGAGACCGAGGTTGCAGAAGCATTTTGAGGGCTCTTGTACATTTCATGTCAACGAATAATTTTCATCACATTTGAGCGATGTCGTTAATACTCTGCGTTGCATCCACTTAGCGCATGTTTGTCGCATTTTTGGCATTTGATAGCCTCACGTTGCTCTCGCACGAAATTTGTCATGACATGCTGATCTTAGGTTGTGGCGGTTGCAACTCTTTCTTTGCTACAAGTTTGTTCGTACTGGAGCATTCCCGGTCTCACTTTTTCACTTCGTCATTGAGAGGTTTGATTGATTGTGCAGATTTATCACATATTTTGAGTATCAGTTTTCACTCCTCCCAATGCCGGTTGGCAAGTTCTTGTCGGAAGAATTAACTCGTTTAGAGCAATGTGATGTCAAGTTTGCGGACGGCATGATACGCTACAGCGATCTGAAAGCTCACTTACGTCAATTGTTGGAAAATCATACAAATGACGTAATCGAGCGTTCGGAAACCTATTGCGAGGCGGAGTGTCCTGTTTGCCTCGATGTATTGGGGAAATCAACCAGCGTGACAATGACATCATGCGGCCATTCGTATCATACGATCTGTTTGATATCCAGCCTGGGGGACGGCTTGTGTACATCCTGCCCTCTTTGTAGGACTAGTCTGAGCAAACTAGTTCCTACCGGGTTTGATGGGGTCTGCTTCAAGCTGATCTGCAAGATTCGTATCAACGTCGACACAGCACAAGCATGCCATAGATCGGTGCTTGAAGATATTAAGCGAAGGAAGCGAGAGTGCGAGAAAGATGCCGAGAAGTTGTGGTCGTTTCAGATAGGAAGGAAGAAGGGCATACTGAAGACCATGAGCTCCTTGTTGAGATGCATCGAGGCACTGGAGCGATTCAGCAAAGCGACTGCAACGGGTATTTGCAAAATCAGCAGCAAGATCGCCAAGACCCTTGATCCAGAGCTCGGTGCTCGTCTGAAGGAAGAATACGTTACTCGCATGCTCTACTACCAGGATTGTGCAGAGGACGGAAACAAGACGACAGCAAATCTCAAGGCAGAGATTATTGAATACATGGAAAATTTCTCTGCTGGGAGGCACATCAGGAGCAATTCTTCTTCAAGCACGGGATTTCGTTGTCTCATCCCGCAGATTGACGACATGCAATACGTAGCAGAGACAGAGGTGAATTGACACAGCCGGAATTCTGTATTCTCCTTCATTGATTCTTCTCATCTTTGCCTGTTTGTTTTTGATCCTTCGTTAAATCCCAAGGCATGATCTTGGGAAACCACCCGGTGACCGTGAAATGAGTCACGACTCAGTTTTTCTCAAAGCCTCCAAGAAATGAAAAAAGTCAAATTCGCTATCACTTTCTCTTCTCTTATCCTATCTGCGAGTCATGATCTGTTTATCCGACACCCGCTCTTGGCATCTTCTCTTATCTGAGGCTCGGTGTCACAGTGCCGCAGTGCAGTCACGGGCGGGCGGTGGCGCAGTGCCACGGCGCCGCTGAGCGGGGGCCCGGGCCGGGCGGCCGGGCCGGGCCGGCGCCCCCGGCCCGGCCGCCCGGCGCGGCTAGTAATTTCGATCATTCCACTGATAATTAGTTAAGTTATGTGAGTTCATGCCCGCACCAGGATAAAGAGCTAGAGTCCTCCTAGCAGCCTTATCGTTATTACCTATTAGCTCAATTAGAATATCATCCACCTTCTACCCTACCTATGACTGCGGTCCTCTTTCCTGCCTGGTGACCCCTGGGGAAGAGTCATCTGCAAGTGCCGCCATGCTCTCCAAGCTCATCCCCGAGAAGCTCACCATGCAGGTTGCTGCGCGAACAGATCGCTCCTCTCGACTTCTCCTCTCTCCTTGTGTGTGTTAGAGCATAATGTTGATGATATGCTTCCTGCGTTCTTCCGAGAATGCAAAGAATGGCTGTGACTACGATGGTACCGAACTGGTTGCCGACCTGACATCATTTCAGTCATGTTATGTTGATCGAGTTGTCATGCTGTTGCATGCGCTCCTTTAGGGCATTCATGCGCTCCGTTAGAGCATTCATGCGCTCCGTTAGAGCATTGTTAAATCTTGTCCGAAGTATGAGTTTGAATCGAGTTAGGGGGAATCCTGTAGAACATGATCATATCCTCCATCGATTTTTCAAATCCCGAATTCCTCTGTAGATATGTGGTATGTCATTGTAAGCTAGAACATGGAGGACCAATATCTCTATATCTTCTCCTTCTCCCTGTTGCACTCTGTTGCATGTGTCAAAATCCGCAAGGTGACTCACTTGCGATGTTTCCCTGCAGTCTTTGGGCCTCTTCCCCTCCCAGAACGCCATTGCCATGGGCGACAAGGAGTACCACTCTGCCGTTAACATTGGAGCCACCATGAAGGCAAGATACAACAACTGGAGGCACCAGGGCTGGTAAATAGCTCTGTATTATTTCTTACCTCCCTCCACCCTCCGGAAGACATGCTTAGAAAAGCTTCATGACATGAGTACATAATCTTTTGAGCAGCAGTTTTTTCCGCATAAAAAACGACGTTTGCAGTGATTTGTTCGTCGTTGGTCGTTTCTGCGTCTCGTTCACTGCCACGATCGGAATGCATGCATGTTGCAAGAACCGCAAGTGAGAATGACGGGAATTTTCATGGAGCGTGCCAAGGCGAACCCTGGGATACTTCCCTCGGACAAAAGGGTTTATCGATGTTGGCGGTTCAAAAGTTGAGAGCAAGCAGAGGAGTGCAAGAGACAGCGAACGAGAGACGTTCACATCAACTTCCGCTTCTCTCCTGCTCCAAACCCGACAACTCCCGCTCCTCTCTTCGACAGGTTCGAGCAATGGCTCTACACTCCCTACTGCTCGCTCATCCATTTGGAAGCACCTTCCGCCCAATCCTTCCCCACAAAGGGGATGCTGTAGCATATGCGTCAGCCTCTCCCCATAACAGGAGGTGAGACAAACACCTCCGCACAGCGTCCAGGAGAGGAGACTCATCATCGTCCTCGTCGTCACCCTGCGCTCCCTGCTTGGGGTTGAGAAGGATCGGTGGTCCATGGCAAGAAAACCTGCACGACGACTCCGACCCGTCGACCAGAAGACGCGAAGAGACTCCATGCTCCTCCCTCCTCTCGCTTCTGCTCTGTGACGCCGAGGATCTTGCCGTTGAGCTCGGTCGCCCTCTGCCGCCATGCCTGTTGACAGGATTCAGTGCGCGAGGACAGGTAACAGAGAGAGGGGAAGGGAAGTGGTCAAACAGAGCGACAAGTAGTGAAGGTAGGTGCTCACCTCAAAGCAGACAGGGAAGACTTGAGCACATTCAGGCCTCTCACTGAACTCAGGCAGGGGAGATCGAAAGCGGATGCAGCTCTCGCAGAAGACCTCATCTCCTCTCAGTTGCTGCTGGTGGTCGGCAACTCAAGGATACCTTTCCTGTCGCAACGCAACGATACTTCCGATGCTCCCTGAAGAACAAACGTTCCATTCCCCTCACTTGCTTGCGATTTCGATCAAATCTAGAACCGGCAGGATCACTCGGTTGTGTTCTGGCACAAACACCATGACCACACACCTGACGTCGCAGAAGACTTCGGTTAGAGCGTCCTCTTCAGCATTGGCTAATCTGCCGCTACAATATCTTGCAAGCTCAAGGGGTTCTCCGTAGATTCCTCCGCGAGCAAGAGCTAACTTGTTGTTTCTGCTTTGGCATGATCATCAACCACAAGTATTGAAAATGTCAGGCTCACGGGTCTAGGCCTACGCCAGCAACAAGCAAATCTACTTTGTCCTTCATCTGCCTCCAAAGCGGCTGATCGTCCTGTAGAAGATTGAGATGACTCGCGGCGATCAAGATACTTCTTACTTTCGTGTTTGATTTCGAGTTGGATACCTCATCTTCAGGTTCCTCAAAAAGATTGCCGGCTGCGATTGTTGGGCAGCTTTCTAACTCGTTGCAAAGCTCGATGCACTGATGAAGTCAACGTGAAACACGAATGTAACCCGCTTGAGATAACCTTGAAGCAAACAGGTTTGGAATACAAAGAGTCCTCGACATCTTTACGCAACTCCTGATATACAAAAGTAAGTTGGAGAGCTTTGATACAACACACAACTATCTGTTTTGTGAAACAATAATCCACACAAACAACAAATACGAACCGACACAGAACAAATTATGGAAGAAAACTCAGGGAGAAATCTAGAGCACCTCTAATTTCCTTTCAAATTCAATGCTTCTCTGCATCTCCTTGGCTGCAGCTCTGAGATGCTCATCGATCACCATCATGATCAATTCAAGAAGATGAAACCTGCTCGACAGAGAGCTGACCGTAACTTCTTCAGGTTCAATATCCAAAAAAGGATCTTTGGGGATATTCCTTCTCCTCATACATGGCATCCCAGGAACTTTTTGGAGCAAGTCAAAGTGAGTCATGATCTATGTTTTTGGTAAGAAACAGTGGATGTAACAGAATCAACAGGAAAAAATCACTTTCTGCATGCTTGCTTTCATGTCCATCCTGCCTAACGAGACCGCAAGGCTGGGGTCCTCCTCTGCGAGGATAGTATCGACCACATGTTCCCTCCCGATCTCATAACCAAATTGTGGCATTCGGCTGCTGGGAGACGAGATCAAGTCGGACGGCGCAAACTGTTCGCCACAGAAGTAACAGGGGGTCTGTTGTGCAAACTGTTTGAAAATCTCAACATCTTGCCATTGCAACATCTTGGCCTGTTGTCGTTTCGATTTCTTCTTCGGTCGCATGTATTGCAGCATCTGCTGCACTTGACCCTCCACAGAGTCGATCATCAAGATGTCCACGACAATCGTGATTGAGCCCCCCTTGTCAAACTTACCCGCTACCAGCTCGCGTTCTAGGCCTTTGAGCAGCTGGGGCGCAAGTGCTTTGCTTTTCCCAGCTGGGAGGACGGAGTGCAAGTCTCTTCCCTTGATGAGAGTATTGAATGGTATGAAATGTTGGTAGCCCGCGGTCATGCTCGAAGATGTGAAGATGTTTGTGATCATCGTGCTCTTGGGGAAGTAGACATCGTCGTCCTCCGTCTCTCCGAGAATGGCGTAGAGGGCCTGCGGCATAGGGTTCTGCTTCTTCAGCCCGATCCTGAACCTGCACTTTCTTTTGACGACCCTGTCCAAGTAATCTCGGACTGCATGGAGATAGATGGAGATCCATTGATCGTTTGTGTCTCCAATCCGGTAGCCATGGGGATACAAGTCAATGGTCCACAACCCATTCGAGGAGAACTCGGGAGATGAAAGCTTTGTATCCTTCTGAAAGCATCTACAGACACGGGAGAAGTCAGATATTGTCCACTCTACGCGCTGCCATCCATTGTGGTTGATTTCGCTGATTTTCTCGGGAGCATTCAGGGTGATTCCAATGATGCAGAACAGAGTCACTCGAACGACGATGGTTCCATCCATCGGCTTGATCTGATCCTTTGCCGTTTCCAGCAGGAATCCATTCCTCAAGTTGAAGAGATACTCGCGATCAACAAACTTCTCAAACCCGTAGGTGTGATTCACCTGGTCGAAGGATTTACAGAACCTGCGCGACAACCCCATCTGTACCTCCATCCCCCAGCCCTCAGGTTTGTTTCCGACCGACCGTGCCTTGTTCGACACAGACATCTGAGATGATCTCGACATCACTGAACTCCCAGAGGAGGAGGATCGATCATCAGCCAGTCTAGATGCTGCCTTTTGAGCCGATGCTGCTCGAGATGCATTCTTCTGCTTCGAGGAAGACCGCTTGTCCTCTGCTTGTCTGAGGATCGATATCTCCACCGTCGCACTGACCGTGTTCGACTCGGTTCCTTCCAGGCACCCTAAGTTTGTGACAAAGAAGCTCGTCGACTCGGGGTCCGAGAAGCCTTGAGGGTAGAAGCTCATCCTCCAGCTCTGCTGGTATTCTTTCTTGCCTGTCTTGAACTCGGTGGTAACACAACTGCTCATGCCGAGGGACGAAAGCTTACCTACCTTCCAATGAAATTTTATCGTTGTGCTGCTCTCAGACACAATCTCCTCTTCCTTATCAGAAATTGAGTTGACGATCCCACCGCCGAACTTGCTCAATACTGAACCCAACATGTTTATGGTGCTTCCAGCCTCGTGTTAGGGCAATTCAGCCGTCGCCCAACGTGTCGTCATTTCATGGTGATATTCAATATCGTAAACACAGGCTACAGTGCCCGAAAGGAGCGTCGTATGCAAGTGATTTCCCCGGATTCGTAACCACCAGTCATAGCGGACGATCTCTTCACATGCGAGGGAAGCAGTTCAACATGGACACAAGTCTCAGACCTTGATTGATCCCTGATCATCCATTCTTCTCATCAGCTTCTCCTCCCCTCTTCACTCCTTCTCTTCATTTCACCACCGTCCCACAAACCAAACTTGTGTTCTGGGCAATCCGCCGGATAAATGAAGTCTTATTTTCCTGCAATCATCATTTAATTTGTCACTATCCCACCCCCTTATTTAGAGCGCTCATATGAAATCTTTGAGGAACTACCCCTCCCCTTTACCACGGTCACCCCCCGTCCTATCGAGAGGTCTACCACCCTACCCACTAGGTCACATTCACAATTATACCCTTCTATCGCGAGCACCCCTTGATTTAACAGTGAAATGTACCCCTGCACTCCGCCCTTTGTCTACCACCCACCACGAACGTGCGACAGTCACCCATCGTCCCACTACCCCCATAAATCATTACAAAGGTACCGGTACTTGTATTTTCGACACCGGTACCTTGAAGGGTGGTACATGTAAGGGGAGGGGGCGTCTGGCCCCTTCGAACTGCTGTGTGAACACATTTTAGTAAACAGTTTTTAGAATACAAACCTTAAAATTAATATTTAATCACTACCAAGAAAAATAAAAAAACACCTTTGCTCTCTTGCGTCAGGGAAGTCATTCTATCATAGTACCCCCCTAGGGCACATCACCCCCATCATTCACGTTATTCTACCCCTACCCCCTGTCACCTAACATCGCCGCCTCCGCCATGGCGTTCCTTCCTGTGCGGAGCTTGCTCCTTATCGGCGTCATCGCCTCCTCCTCCGCCTTCGTGCCCTCAGTTTCTCTTAGAGGAGCCTCCCCTGCTCGTTCGTCCCTCCCGGCTGCGTCCAGGGTCGCCCGCCATGGAGCAGTGGTGAGTTGTTTGACATGTGTTCTCTCAATGAGCCATCGTCGCCCTGCTTGCTTGGCATGTCTCTTGCTTATTATGTGATGTTCAAAGAGAGAGCTCTGAATGATCCAGCAGGTTGCCACCAAGATGAACACTGAGACGAAGCCAGAGGGGTTCGGTGCTTCGCACACCTCCTTCTACACCAGCGCCAAGGCCAAGGACAGCTATGCTACCTTGGATGAAGTGCTCAACCAGAAGATGAAGGACGAGGGAGTTCGCCAGGTTACCCGGGAGATGTTGGATGCTGCTGTTAAGATCACCGAAGCTCTCCGCGTCAACCTCGTTACTGTTGCTGACGCTCAGAACTCCGTCTTCGGCGACGTTCAGCTCGGCGTTGATGTGATCGCCGACAACATCATGTGGGATGCTGCCAAGGCCTCCAAGGTTGTCAAGGAGGCTGCTTCCGAGGAGGAGCCTGTTCTCGTTGAGACCAACCCCAACGGTCGCTTCACCATCTGCTGGGACCCCCTTGATGGATCTTCCATCGTTGACAACAACTGGGCCGTAGGAACCATGATCGGTGAGCAGGATATTCGTCTGCTGTGCTCCTCCTGCCCCTCTACTTCTAGCTGACTTGTGCATGCTAGGCATCTGGGACAAGAAGACTGGCATGCTCGGCGCCACCGGCCGTGACCAGGTTACTTCCATCGTCGTGCTCTACGGACCCAGGACCACCGCCCTCGTCGCTTGCGATGATGGTGTGTACGAGTTCACCTGCGGAGCTGGCAACAAGTGGATCGCCTCCCGCGAGAAGATCCAGATCAAGAAGGTTCTGACATGGCGACACGGCTGAGCAGCCGCTGACCTGTTGCCAGGACTCGAAGATCTTCTCGCCTGCCAACTTGCGCTGCTGCCAGGAGGACGCTGGATACGATGCCCTTGTGAAGCACTGGATGGAGAAGCGTTACACCCTCCGCTACTCGGGCGGACTTGTAAGTTCCATTGAGATTGTCTCTTCTCGCCTTCCCGTTGCTGACTGACGGTTGTCAGGTCCCCGACGTCTACCAGCACTTCACCAAGGAGATGGGAGTCTTTGCCAACCCCACTTCCCCCAAGGTGCTGCAGAACCCATGATGATGCAGCATGTAACTTGCACTACAGTCTCCTGCTAAGCTTCGCGTCGCATTTGAGATCGCTCCCTTCTCCCTCCTCGTTGAGAAGGCTGGAGGTTGGTCGAGCATGCTCGGGGTTGCCGTTTGATTTGCGCGATGCAGGCAAGACATCTGATGGCGTCACTGGCAACTCCTGCCTTGATATCAAGATTGAGGCTGTCGATCAGGTTGTTATCTCTAGATCTTGAACTCTTTTCTTCGCTCATCTCCGTGCCTTGCAGCGTACCCCTGCTTGCCTCGGCTCTGCCAACGAGGTCGATCTCTTCAACAAGATGGTTCTCGGCAAGTAAAAAGATTTTTGGTATCTCTTGCATGAACTAGTCAAAGCAAACAAACAACTATACGAGTCAAAGATTGTCGTTATCGATCTTCAGATATGCCAGCCGTACACATCATCCAACTTCATTTCACTTCTGGTGAGAGGCAAATTATGCCAGACCACAAGACTAGAGAGATCAAGCAAATTCACACACCTGCACTGTCCCTTAGCCCCGTTACTCCTGCATTCAAATTACTCCAGTTTCCACCGAACTGGCTCCATAGGGATTGCAGCGGGTTCCAACTGTCGTTGCCTGGCGTCCCTCCGCTTTCTCTCAATGGTTGAGAACCAAAAGGGTTCCAGTCCGAAGAATTGCCTCCGAAGAAAGGCATGGACGGTTGAGTCTCCGGAAACGACCCCTCGTCGTTAGCCGGCACGTCTGGATTCTAACGTCAGAAAGGTGGCCTAAGTAGGTTATAGCGCACCTGGTGTCTCTTCGGTTTTCGGCATAGGAAAGTCATGCTTCTACAATAAGCAGCATCAGGGGACAAGATGTTCATTGAACCAACTACCGTATTTGCTCCATTGGTAGGAGCGCTGTTCTCATCAGCCTTGGGAATATTCCTTCCATCTTTCTGCTGTCGAACCTTCTCTTCCGTCCACTCCGCATTGAGGACGTCCTCATCTGTTGCTCTTCTGAGAAGCGTGTTGAGGCAAATTGAAGGGTCCGAACCTTTTGTCTCTGCTTTTGGTTTCGACGGCAGCGGCTTGCCTCGAATCATGTCAGGGTGTGATCGGCATGGTACCTAGGTGGAGAGGAAGCAGCATTCAGACCATGTTACTCAGCGGCGAAGAAATGATTCACCGGGGTGCGACTGGCTGCCAACTCATCGAGGCTTGTTGCAACCGTCACCTTGGCCAAGGTCACAGCAAGGAGGGTCAGGGCAAGCACGCTCACAGCAGGTAAGTTCGAGCCGTCCCTCTCATCGGCATATTCGATCTTGTTCCCCATGGAGGTGTACAGGACCTGTCAGAGGTATGAGCCTCTTGTCTTTGCCCGGCCTCCCTACCGACCTCCATCCAGACGTGCATAACCGCTTCGCTCTGTGCAGCGAGCACAAACTCACTCCTAAGTTCTCCGTGGACCCACATCTGGATACAGAACGAGTATGGCATGTGTGATTTGTAATACGCAAGCACCTGCCACAACCGTCAACTCTACCTTTAAGCAACTGTCCCGTGGGAAACTCACAGCTCCATTCAACGGCAATACAAACTTTCTTTTGGTCAATTTCCCATCATTGACCATAGTCATGTCTTCTCTCTTCTCGTAGCACAACAGGAAACTGTTGGAAAGTAAAACACACGGGCCTCATATTGCGATCTTCACATTCGATGCTTTGTTACCTATCCTTGATCACAAACCAGTGCTTCTGGAACTTCCCCTTGTCCATGTAAAACAGCCAACTCCCAGTGAGAGGAGAAGCGTACTCCGCAAGTCTCGTAAGAGTTGTGGAGTAGTAGATGGCGTCAAACCACTGGCGGTGCTCCTGGCAAAGATCGGATCATCTCAGTTGACGAGAGAGAGAGAGAGAAGTAGACTACCTACCTTGCTATCTGTGCACACAAACACGAACACTTTCCCGGACTCTGTGGTGACCCGCAGAGCGTTTGCCAGCTTCAGCTCCTGACGGCATCGCATGATCAACCAAATCGTACTCAACAGGCTTCTTTACCCAGGACGCATCTTCGATAGTTCCATCACAGAGTGAAAACTCGTCGGTCGGGGTCTTGGAGTCATGAGATGGGAACTCGAACAAGCAGTCCTGCCAATGCTGTCACAGGTAGCGATGGACGGGCAAGAGCAGTGGCGACCTGGAGCAACCTGTAGTACCTTGTGTTCCATCCCAGCATCTTCTTCGTCTGCATGTATCCTTGCTTCAGCAGCACCGGGGCTCCAGCCATTGCCGACATGTTCCAAGAGTCCTGTGAACCGCCACCGTGACGGTCCGAAAAAAAAGGTCAACTTTTGTTTCAAGCAGAAGGGCCCCCGGCGCCGCCGCTTGCCGCAGTGCCGATCCGATGGCCGCATGATCACTGAGTCATTGAACTTAGTTATCGGAAGACGGAGCAGTGCAGTCAGATAGTGCCGAGTTAACAAAACTCTCCTGTAAACCAAGACGACCCTGACTTGTCCGTCGGACTCAGACGGGGGCCTAAGTTTCCGAGCCCAGCGGCTAGCGGCGCGTGTTCAACTTTGCTTCAAGCCTTGGGTTGCACATCCTAGCATGCAGTCAAGTCTGCCCGGCGTCGGAGGCTATCTCTCATATGGGGAGACTGAGTGCTTCTCAATTCTGGTTTAGGGTAAACCGCCACTGCCACCGGCGGTACTAGTCTGATGCCGCATCACTCGGAGTCAGTGATCCGACTCTCAGTGACTTTCACCGGGCCGGCACCCGGACCGTCAGTACCGTAGTACGGTACATGTGCTCTGTCACAGTACGGTCCGATCGGAGGTCCCCCCGGCGGGCCGCGGCGGGCCGCGGCCGGCTTGAAGCCTCACTCAGCGAAGTCGCGGCGGCACTGTGACTCCGCCGGGCCGAGAGCTCGGAGCAGTGAAACCGGACCCGGCGGGGGGCGGCCGCGGCGGTCACCGGGCCGTGACCCGGGCCGGACCGGGGGGGGCCGCGCGGCGTCCCCGGCGACCGGTCGGAGCCTCGGAGGCTCTGACTGCCAGGCTGTGAGCCTCTCGCACCGGACTCCGGCCACCTGCCGTGGCGAGTCCGCTCACGGGTGACCGTCGCCGTGCCGGCGTGAGCGGCGCCCGGGCGTGTAGAGGAGGCTCGGAGCGCCGGGCTGCCAGGCTGACTCAGCCTGACTTGTACCGGGCCGTGTGCAACTCTTGGCAGTTACGTACCGGCACCCGCAACGTAACAGTCGTAGGGCAATCCATCGAAGTCATCCTAGAGAGGCGGCCGCCAGGGCGGACCTGTGGGCGTACCGCCGGGTCTAAAGGCAATGTCATCGGAAGGCATGAGGGGTGGTGGGGGAGAAGTGGTAGGAGGGAGGGGTGTGAATTACAACCACATTGAGATACGCATGCGAAAGAGATAGTTTTAACGCACATCTTGGCTGGATCTTAATCGAAATCGAGTCATTTGAGAAGAAATGAAAAAAAAAGGGAAAGGGGGTTCATCTATATACATAAACGGTGGAGGCGAAGTCAAAACGAGCGCAAGGCGAGGAACGAGAGTGACTGACTGACAGCACTGTGCTGAAGCTGTAACGAAGAGGAAGAGACAGATCATGACTGGGTTTGGTGTTGGCGTTGTTGGCTATGGTGCGGCTGCGCAATCGTTCATACAGAGCATTGCGAAGGATGGTGCGCTTCAGCTGCGATGGGTGGTAGAGGACGATACTGCTCTGCTCCAAGAAGCTTCACAGTCGTTGAGAGGCTCTAGGGTAAGAGTGCAACATGCCCTCACGTACAACGAGCTCCTCAGGAGCGATAGCGTTCAGCTCGTCGTCGTCTGCGGGAAGCTTTCTCTTCGCTCCCAGAGGATCAAGGAGGCCCTGGAGAACAACAAGAATGTGCTTGCTGACAGCTTCGTCTCCCGTGAGATGTGCGAGGTCAAAGCGCTCTTCACGATAGCGAGGAGGCAAAACAAGTTTCTGAGCGTCTTTTTGCCGGGGCGCACGGGCTCGCACTACACCTCGAGGATGATGTCGTGCATTGCGAGCAGCTCCAGAATAGAAGTTCAGAGGCTGAGAGGAGAGTGTGAGGAGGAGGCCCAGGCAGAGGAGGTGCTTGCTGCTGGCAACAAGCACCTGTCTCAAGATCAGGTCGAGGACCAAGTGTTCGACCTCGTGATCAAGGACTGCTCTGCTGTTAACTTCTGCTGCTGCATGCGGCCTGTTCAGGTGTCAGCCTCGCCTGTCAGAGGCGTCGAGCAGGGAGTGCGGGTGGACTTCATGTACCCCAACCAATGTGAGGTGACGACGACGAGCACGGCGCAGAACCTGGAGGTGAAGGATCAGAAGTTCATTCTTCGTGGAGATAGGCTGTCCTCGATGAGCAGGGAGGACGAGTTCCACAACTCGACTAGCAGCAGGCCAGGTGGAGTGGTACAGGAGGGGGGGTATAGCAGCATGAGCTACAGGTTCACGCAGAAGTACGAGGCAGCGCTGGATCGAGCGGTGGTGCAGGCAAGGAGGGCCATGCAAGGTGCTGGCGCTGGGATGCGGACGGACCTGGTAGAGCAGAGCATGCTCGATTGCATTCATATCGCACGTCAAGTCATCATGTCTCTCAAGACTCAGAAGCCTGTGGACATTGACTACTGGTGCGTCTCTTCCTCCTGTGCTCCTGTGCTCCTGTGCTCGTCCTTGCCGTTCGGGTTGACTGTTTGACTCCACAGGTATTACCAGAGCATTCCGGACGAGACCAAGTGGTCAAGAGTCTTGCAACCTCAGTCCCCCTGCGACGTGACGTCGAGCGAAATCATGCACGACTTCCGGCACTGCACGCTCAGCAGCGCTTGCAAGTATGAGGTGGAGCATGACAAGCACACCGTCCTGTACGGCAAGGGGAAGCAGCTGCGGTCGAAGCTCGAGACTGTCGCTCAGGACGGCATCGGCAACGTGCAGGTCATCATGGATTTCAACCTGGCGCTCACGGCGGCAGAGCATGCGGAGGAGCATCAGGAGGCGATCATCGGGCCCCGGGAGGAGGGGAAGGAGCCTGGCCCCAACGAGGAGGGCGGGGAGGGAGGGACTTTAGGGCATCAGGGGAGAAGGTACACAGTGAGGGAGGACGTGAAGGAGCTGGTCTTGACCCTGAAGGAGAAGAAAATCCCTCTTGTCTTCTACTCCTCCGGCCACTTTCGCACGTGGGAAGAGATGGCGGACGGTAGGCTCATGGACGAAGACTTGCGCTCGTTTGCTGAGCTTGTGGCCGGCCAGTCTGAGGGAACAAGGGGAGGAGGAGGGTCGCAGTCGTCGCTTGTGAAGGAGGCGAGGGCGATCATGAGCAGGAGCAACGTGTTCGTGGTCGGGGACGGCAAGTCGGCAGAGCAGATGGCTGCAGGGATCAACGCCAAGTGCCTGGTTAAGGTGAGGCTCTTGGATGCGATGGAGAGGATGGGCTGACCTGATTTCCCAGCTCGCCTTCCTGCATGGCGACGAGAGGGACCTCAACGTGTACTTGGAGAAATTCGACCTGCTCGCCTTCGGCGACATGAGTCTGCAACCCATCAGCTCGCTCTTCTGCAAGCTCTTCAGCCTCAAGATCAACCAGGGAGCGTGAGGAGCGTGATGGGGACAATGGCAGGAGCAATTTGACTGCTTGTTGGTCGTGGACCCGGTTGCATCTGAAGCTTTTTTGTCAACATTATCCGCGACCCGGCTAGTCGTGTGTTTGTTATGTATGATAGAATTTGTCGTGTGAAGTGAGTTCTGTGTGAGAGTTGTGCAGACATCGGTTGTTGTCACTTTTGATTGTAGCCTCCGATCTCTTGTACCCATGTCAAAAAATACCCCAAAAAAACAACCAAGACAGCAAAAACAACATTCTGCTATCGCACAACCTTGACCTAAAGCTCAAACCTGCGGCATGATCGAGTGTGTCGCAACTGAGACTTGATCACCTTTACAGCAACGTCAGCCATCGCATCACGCTCATACAGGTTTGCCATCACTGCATCGAGATAACTTGCAACGTTGTGATCGGAAAGCATGCTGCTACACAGCACGATCTTGTTCAGGTCTTCGTACTGCGCTTCTCGCACGTTCCACTCCACCTCCTGCATATTTTGAGACGTGAAAGCGCGAGGAGAAAGGAGGAGGGGCAGAAACACGGATGGAGGAAGAGGAGAGGAGGAGAGGGAAGTGTTCCACGGGGACGAGGGAGGGTACACGGATGCGGAGCAAGGAAGAGGGAAGAACGAGGAGGAGGAGCAATGGGAGCGGAAGGAGACGCTGACCGTTGAGGAGAGCTTAAAAGGCTCGAGGATGAAGTTTCTGCCAGGAGGCAGTTGCTCCCCAGTAGCTACCTTATCTAGACCCACCGCCCTGGGGGAGCAAGAGATTGAGAGACAGGAGGAAGAGAGAGGGAAAGAGGGAGGAGGGGGAGTGAAGAAGGAGGGGGGCAGAGGGAGGAGGGGAGAGAGGGAGGAGAGGAGAGAGGGAGGAGGGGAGAGAGAGAGGATGGGGAGAGAGGGAGGAGGGGAGATGAGTAGCAACATGGAACAACAAGACAACCTTGCGAACGGCTTGTTCTTCCTCAGCGAGCCCAAGAGGCCGTCAAGGCTGTCATGACGTCAACCATCTCAGGCCGAGGCCAGCAAACACCCACAGCAGATCTTTGGTGGACAGAAGGAGATTCTCCATGCCCTGCGCCGGGAGTCAGCAGTGAAGATGGTCGGGATTCGGCGCAACCTCTGCTGGGATCAGCGCGAAGACTGTGTTGTTGTTCAGTCTTGGTATGACATCTGCGTCTAGAATGACGGAAACCACATGTCTGTTCCTGCCCACCTCACACCCATCAGCGATCGCTGTGAAGCCGGCAGGAAGTGCAGGGAGAACTCACAAGAGTTCCTCTGCGAAGGTGGCCGGATAGAAGCAGGAAGGGCAGCCGAACACGATCCCCGACGCCTCGTACCCCTCGTTGCGCAGTATGGCTGCAGCAACGACGCTGCTCTCACCATGCTGGAGCAGGCCCGCCGCATGCAGACTCACCGGTGGCAAAAGCGGCTGCTCCTCCTCCCAGGCTGTGACCGACGAGCACTACCTCCTTGGTATCCCGCGTGATGTGCTGCTTCACCTGCTCTGCGATGAACTTCGAGGAGAGGAGGATGCCCTTGTGCACATGCCCGTCCATGAACTTGGCCGGCTCCGTCTCCATGTTAGTGAAGAGGTCGTCCACCGAGTTCGTACCCCTTACAACCACCCACACTCTCTTCCGGTCCTCCACGTTCCGCAGCACCAGGTAGGCTGGCTTGTACATGGAGCTCTCCCACTCCCCATGCTCTAGCTGGAAGGCCTGCAGGATGCCGAACCCCTGCATTCCCCTCGCCTTGTTGGGGTCGTAGACAAGCTGCAGCAACGACGCCGCTGCTTCTACTCGGTTTACGTGCGCCCTGAAGCTGCTAGGCATGCAGGCTTGTTTCTTGCCCATGAATGAGCTTCCTAGAGTCGCCTTCAAGCTCCTCTTCGCCTCCTCTGCTCCAGCCATGACGGTCAACCGCGCCATGAGCACGGACCCGTCGCGCGACGTCAGGTTGCCCCAGAAGGACGAGAGCATGGAGATGAAGTGCTGGAAGGGAAGCTCTTCGTATCCTTGGGGCGGAGACGAGGAGGAGGGAGAGGAGCAGAGGAGGAGGAGGAGGATCACAAACAAGTTTGACGCCATGGCCGACGCCCCTCCTCCTTCCATGCCACAGCGCCCTGAGGTCTGACAAACCATCCCGGGGTAGGGTAGTATTCAATACGAGATGAAGGGGTGATTTTTTCATGGGAATTCAAGGGAATAGGGTGGGTACTGTTGTTTCAGTAGGGGTGGGGGTTGGGACACATAAGGTCGAAAAATGGGAGACAAGTAGCCTGGGAGCGTGAAGGAGGGCGAGAGGAGTGATGAGAGGAGAGGAGAGGAGAGGAGAGGAGAGTGATGCAGAAGGGAGGACGAGAACGGAGAGAGGAGCAGAGGGACAGGCTGACAGTGCACCTCCCGATCTCACTCGATGCTTCCTTGCAGAAGATGGCGAGGGCCCGGAGTGGGCAAGGACCCTCCGCAAGGGCCGTGTTCTCTCTGTTCTTCCTCCTCGCCAACGAGGTAAGGAGGCAGCAGCAAGAGGAGGATGAGGAAGAGAGACGCTGATGCACTCGTTCACGCAGATGGATGTCCTCCTGCCCTCCATTCAAGCGTTTCAAGTCAGGTGAGTTGTTTGATGACGAGATAGGACGGCCAGTACGAGGCTGATCCTTTTGCGGGCAGTCGGCTGACGCATCCGACATGGCTGAGAGCCCAGTGCCCGAGGTAAGACTCCGCAGGTGGAGACGCATGAGGATGAAGGTGCGGCAGGAGCACCCGGAGCGGGAGCAGCAGTCCCTCCCGTTGGGTGGCGCAGTTGTCGGAAGACGACAGGGATGAGGTGGAGAGGATGAAGGAGCGGCGGCAGCTTCCCTTCGACAAGGGTAGGCTGGAGAGGCAGAGAGGAAGCAGCTGATGACAGTGAAGGCGCGTCTGAGTGGGTCCCGACGGACATGCAGCCAGCCAACGAGTGGAGTTTGCTCAAAGATACATTCCTCTTCGACTGGCCTCTGCTTCCCCAGCAAGATTTCGCTCTGAGGTGGAGGGGAGAGGGTGAGGATTCTGTGCGGGAGCTCACGAGGATGGTTGAAGGCTTCTTGGAGTTTTCGGGGTCTTCTTCTTCGCCGTCAGCCTTCCCATCGCAGGCATCACCTACGACCAGCCCGAAGGTCAGGGAGGAGCAGCGTCGGTCTGCGAGCCTCATGATTCTGCTGCAGAGCTCTTACCCCGGCTGTTTGCGTCCTGCATCGGAGCGAGCAGCGTAGTGACCGCGCTGCTGCTGAGGCTCTTCCTTGGGGTAAAGTTTGTGTCGGATCGACTGCAGCAGGACGCCGTCTACTTTGAGTCTGGTGAGCATGCGATGGACATGAAATCGCTGGGATTGAGTTTCACAGGAGAGGGTTATGGTAGAGGGAGGAGAGGGGGGAGAGGGATGCAAGCATGGAGAGGGAAGGGAGGAGGAAGGGAACGGAGGGATGCAGAGTGAGGAGGGGTGGACGCACCGGAGGACTCCGGGAGGGAGCAGGAGCGAGAGAGTTGAGACGGGCGGCATTGAGAAAGCTTGCAGATGAAAGGAATCCCATCACTTCAACGGATCTCGAGCGGTTGGGCTACAGGAACAGAGGAGCGATGTGGATCAAGCCTGAGAGCATCATCGCCCGCGATCGGTTTGTAATCACTTCACTTCTGCTCCTTGAACCCTCCCCAGCTCTGCACCCCCTGCTCCTCTCCCCCCCTCTCATACTCTACATCGCCTCCCTTGGAGCATTTCCTCTCTCATCAACTTCTCTGCCTGTTTCTCATTCGCCTGCACCTTTCCTTCTCTCGTGCTCATCCCCTTCCTCAGTCTCATCCGCCAGTTCGAAGTCTCGCCAGTGATCGAGAAGCTTAAGATCTCATCGGTAGCTCTCGATACCTCCAGCCTCTCAGCTGACGACTTGACGTGTCGATAGGCTGCCACCTTGTTTGTGCTCGTCATGAGCATTGCTGGCTTCTCGTCTGTCAAGCCAGATGAAGGTCTGGCTGCCTTACCTGGCCCCTGCCCCTGCTGCGCTTGCTGTTTGTTCTTCTTCTGCTCGCTGCCGTGGTTGTGCTGCTGCAACTCCTGCTCCTGGTCGTCTGCAGTCTGCCTAATCCACTCGTCGATTTTCTCCTCCTCCTGGATTCGTTTCTTCTCCATCTCCTTGAAGCGTCTTGTCTTGTCAGAGGTTGAGTACTTCATTGAGACGTCTTCAGGTTACGACCCTCGTTTCATCCAGAGCGAAAACAAACTACAGGTCAAAGACTGTAGCCAGCAGAGCACAGATTCATAATCTCCAGATTCATAATCTCCTCCTCCTCTTATTCCCCTCCCCCCTTCCCCCTGGGCCTTTCACCCATTCTTGCTCCTCCCCGTCTACCTCTCCATCTTCCAGTTATGCTCTTTCCACTTTGTTTGGTTCTGCTCACGTGCGTTGGGGCAGGAGCTTGTGAATCCTTCCAACGAGGACATTGCAAACAGAGAGGCCGAGCGACTGAGAAAGAGAGGCAACAAACCAGGTGATCAAGGAACTGCATCCTGGTCCTCGTCCTTGTGCTGGTCCTTGTCCCTATTTTCTCCTTCTCCTCTCTCGCATTTCTTGCTTCTGCCCCTACTCCTTATTCCTGCTCGCGGACATCTTCCCGCTCTCGCCTCTTGCTTCTTCGCTGATCGCTCCTCAGCTTACTGCTACTCGCGCTATTACAAGGCCCTGGCCGTGAGCGATCAGAGCATCTGTGGGGACTGAGAGAGGAGGGAGTAGGGGAGGACAGCAGAGGAGAGAGGGGGCAAGGAGAGGAAGTGAAATATTCTTTTCCACTGATCCCCTCGATCTGCCCATGCACCCGTCTGCTCTCACCGCAGCTCATCCTCTCCTCCTCACTCGTTCAGCATCGCTGGCGCGTAGAAGGTTGACTGATGGTAGCGGAGCTTCTCCTCCATGTTCAACTCTTCCGGCAGCCGAGCTGGTTACAAGAGCTCAGAGGCGATCAGGAGGACCAAGTGGGGGAGGATGCCCGGGTGCAAGGAGGGGGTTGCCATGGAAGGGCCGTGGGCGATGAGAGAGGGAGAGGGAGGGAAAGAGTGAGAGGGAGCAAGGCGATGTGGAGAAGTATCAGCAGAATGGACGCAGAGGGGAGGAAGGGACAGGGAAAGACATCCAGAAGAAGAACCTTGCGAGACAATCTCTTGCAGGCTAGCAGGCTGTACATCCTCATCCTAGGACAGAGGTAGGTCAGTCAGAGCAGGACGGGAGAGGAGGGGGGAGAACAAGGAAGAGGAATCGGTGGTTGAGGTAGCATCAAGCCAATGAAAAGGAGGGAGTGACCTCGTTGACGAGTAGCTGAGGATACTTGGTTCTTAGCTGCTCCAGATGGATGTCGGACTCGATCTTCAACCCTCTCGTCAACATAGGCAAGTCAGAAGCAAGGGAACGCCTACCATTCTGATTTGACTTCCGTTGAGATTCTCATGCCCTTGAAAGACTGCATGCCATGCTCGACCCTGCATGGCTCGTCGTATCCAAGTCAGGGCGACCGGGAAGACGACAGCAAGTTGGTGGACGAGCACGTCAGGAGTTCTCACAGGCAAGGACTTGGCGAGAGTGAACTGAAGGGTGTTGTCCTCAATCATCCACCTGAAAACACGTCAGGTATCGTTCCTCCCTCCTCCTCCTCCTCCAGCTCACGAGCTCTCTGGCGGGCGGAAGACACTCTCAAAGAGGCTCAAAGACAAGAATGGCTGCATCTTCGTAGTGTTCAAATCAGCTTCACGTGAACGTGACTCGTTGCCGTCCAGGAGATGACTGGACATGTTGATAGATATCAAAGTCGGCCGAATCTCGACCTGCCTCTTAATCTCATCTATTTCGTCAACGACAAGAATTCAAGACCTGCACATCCGACTTCTTGATGCTCTCCCTGAAGGAAAACAATACCTCGACGTTTTCATACGACTGCAGCCAAAGCACAACATGATCGGTGAAGAATTCAATTCGCTATCACCTGCTTCCACCAATAAAGCTCTTTGCCCTTTTCAGACACCAGTGTCAATCATAATGCAATGAACAAATGCGTCTGGTACATTTTGCATGAAAGCCCTCGCAGCAGTTGAATGTTTGTAATCTTCATTGATCGAAACGATGTTCCCTGCCTTCAAGCGGAATTCCTCTTCAGCCCGAGAGTGTATTCTTGTGGTCTGGTTGACTTCGCTGCCTTGCCTCAACTTCAGCGTCACCTCTCCCTCGTTACGTTACCTTTGGCTGCTTCCAGACGCTCTTCCACTCCATCCATCGTCTTGCGAGCCTTAGCACTCTGGTTCCCGTCGCTTCCATTCTCCTTGGATTCAAGACTTTCGCACCGTCTCTTGCAACGCGACACATTGGTTCCGCCTGTCACGTTTATGGCTTCTCCCGTAAGATCCTGTAATTTTCGTGAGATTTTACAAAATAAAGAAAGATCCACAAATGATCGATGTCTGTGTTCACCTCAGATATGTTCCGATCAGCTCGAGCAGCATTGCAATCATGGTCTTCCTCTGCATCCTGTCGCACGGACCCGTCAAGCACGCAGCAGGATTCTTGCTGGAGGAAACCTGAGCGGCCTCCAGGTCGGACGCGTTTCCTCCTCTTAAATGAAGGCACTTGAGGGGCCCGAGATGGCGGCATGCTTGTGAGAATCGGCATGCTTGTGAGAATCGGGATGGGCAATGTGCAGCTGAGAAGCCATGAAATGAACATGAAAGACAGGCGGCATCCATCAAGATGAGTGCCAGCACGAGGTTACTTGAGTTGACCTCGCGACGATGCATGGTCAGATGTCCCTTCTGTGATGCTCTCTTCTTCCAGCCCTAACGGTCCTTTCTGAGCTCAGGAGGAGGGGCCTTGAGAGAACGGACCAAGAGTGATGGTTCAAGTCATCGAAGGTTGAACGTCATCGAAGTCGAGAAGGGATGGCAGGGCAGGGCAGGGCAGGGCGAGAGCGGAGAGTGAAGATGAGAAGATGAGAAGATGAGAAGATGAGAAGGAGAGAGGGAGAGAGCGGAGAGCGGAGAGCGGAGATGAGAAGGGAGGAGAGGGGGAGAGCGAAGAGGAGGAGACGAGAAGAGAGGGTATGGGAGGCGAAAACTTTCACGGCATGGAATTCCCTCTATTGCGTCCG
>NW_005434654.1:829751-838290 GCF_000315625.1 Guillardia theta CCMP2712 | reverse complement strand
TCCACCAGCCTGCATGAGAGCCTTCAAAGCCTACAAGACAGGACGGGAGAGGAGAGGAGAGGAGAGGAGGGGAGGGGAGGGGAGGGGAGGGGAGGGGAGGGGAGGGGAGGGGAGGGGAGGGGAGAGGAGAGGAGAAGGACGGGTCAGCATCTGTCGATCGCAGCTGAGAGAGAATGAACGAAAGGGAACGAGGAGCTGCAGTGAGACACGATTGACAGCACAGAATGGTAGAGAAGGAGAGAATGTCATGAAAGACTACACGTTAGATGGAAGGACCCAACTCGAATTTGAGATCGAAGAACACTATTGCTCGGACTAACAAATTGAATCCCCCCTTGCACTGTCCTTATTTGGTGTATTTTGAGGTCGTTGTGCTCAGAAAGAACGTCTATGATTGAATCTTGTTGGTGGCCTGTTGCATTGGATTTTGGATGCTCATTTGACCGGAGATCTAACGAAGTTGTGCAATGACTCATGCGATCATTTGTCTTTGCTGTCTCATCTGATGTATCTGATCTTCCACGATTTCCACATTTTTTTTCGTCTTTTCGTCTTATTGCTTCTGCATTCCATTACAGTAATATCCTTGTTCAGAAAGTCTAGAAACAACGCGTCCACGTATCATCTCATAAGCACTCTACAAACATGTCAAGGACTATGGGTGGACAGCTGCTGCCCTTGGAGCTGATTGATCGCTGCATAGGTTGGAATGAATCACCTTAGCAACATTTGTTTGACGGTTTGTACAGGATCAAGAATTTGGATCATCCTCAAAGGCGACAAGGTTTGATAATTGCGCCGCCATTCTCTCGCGATCCTCACGTCGTGCCACATCAGGAGTTTGTTGGGACGTTGCAAGGCTTCGATGACTATGTCAACATGGTGTTGGAGGTTGGAAGACGGAGGAGGGCGCTGTGCCAGTGAGAGGCTGATAGAATCTGCTCAGGATGTCACGGAGTTCGAAGTGAATCCTGATGGGGGGTATCGAGAAACAAAGCTCGATCAAATCCTTCTCAACGGCAACAACGTAACTTTCCTGCTCCCTTGTGACGAAAGTCTGACAGTCGTCGCTCAGATCTGCATGCTTGTTCCTGGCGGAGAAGGGCCCGTTGCGCAAGGAGGTGGACAATGAGGTAATGTCCGAGGCACGCGGTAGTTTCAGCGCAGCTCAATCTGAAGACAGAAGACGGGAGAGTGCGGTCAAACACCAACATCTACATGTAATTTCTACTTGCAACTCGAAGAATCTTTTTTTAAAATACTTGAAGAGACCAAAAGAAGAAAAGGAAAGCAAAGAGGGGAAAGGAAAAGAAGCGGAAGAAAAGGAAGGGAGGGGAAGGGAAGGAAAGGAAATGGGAAAACAAAAGAATACCGTGTGAAGAGTTGCTCAAGATAGTTTACAGCCTCTGGCGGAGGTTGAGGACCGCTGTCAACCCGACGAGGCTCACAAAAGCCCAGCAGGTGCAGGACTCCTTGGTCGCGAACAGACTCGACCTGCACTGAGAGTTCGATCGGATGCTCCTTGCAATGGGATCCATCGCAACCTTCAACCCCGACAAGCAAGCCTCCATCGTCTGCGCATACCCAGCCCTGTCGATGCGCCGCTTGCTCCAAGTGCACAACTCCCCGACGATTCTTATGGGCATGTAGATGCCGCACGGAGCTTTCCGCCTCTGCACCATAAGGATCCTGCTACAAGCTATGGCCTCCGACATGAATTGCGCTACCAAGTTGGCAGCCTGACGCCTCGTGTGCCCCCTTGCCTTGGCTCTCTCCTGGAAGTGACAGCGGAGGCCTTGGGGCAGGTGCACGGTCGAAGTCGGAGGGAAAGGAGTCAGTCCAGCCAGGCATCCACCACTAGACAACTTCCGCGCCAGGCTCAGCTTGTAGGTGCACATGGGGCATCCGTGGAGCACGTCCGTGCTCTGTGATGGTAAGATCTTCTTCTTGAGGAAGTTCACGATCATCACGAGCAGCTCGTGGGGGCGAGCTGTGTTGTGAGAGCCTTGAAAGACGGCAAGGTGCTTCTCCGACTGCGCGTTCTCGTAGAGCTTCCTGCTATTCCACGGTCCGATGAAATCATCCTGCTCCCCGTGCAGGAACAAGATGGGCGTGCGTTTGATTTTCTTCACCGCCTTGTCCGGGCAGACGTCGTTAATGTCGAAGTGCCCTCTAGACAGGACGGAGGAGCGGAGGGAGTCGAGGCAGTGCCGCATCGCCTCCGTCGCACGGAGCTCCCCAGCAGCGCCCTTCTCGACCATCCAGAGCTGCAGGAAAGGCACCATGCTGATGTACCTGTGCGAGACCTCCATGGCGACACTCTCCACCGACGAGTAGCAGCTGTCGATCACAAGGGCACTCAGATCGTCTTGCAAGTTCCCGCAAGCATGAGCGCGGTAGCGGCTCCCATGCTGTGGCCCCAGACCGCGATCTTCTTGACCTCCCGCAAGCTCTGGAGGTGCTTGATGACGCAGAACAGGTCCAGGCTCTCGAAGTAGCCGAGGCTGCACGTCTCTCCGTCTGAAAGACCCGCCCCGGAGAAGTCGAAGGTGAACACGCTTATGTCTTCCGGGAGCAGGTAGCTGAGGGACAAGAAGTAAGCGAGCGATGCATCAAGGGAATGGCTCAGCAGCACCAAAGGTAATCTTCGACGTCTCCTCGGAAACCTCCCGTCCCATGGCAATACACAACGACAGGGTACTGACAAGATGACGTGTAAGGAGGAGGCTGTGGAGTAGACTAAGCAGCAACCTGGGAGAGGAAAGTAGGAACGTAGTGACTGCACGCCAGGATTTGCCCCCGATCATTCACAATCTGTCTAGGAGTAAGACCAAAACCAGAACACTTCAGTGAGAATACTACCTCAAGGTCCTGCCGCTTGAAAACTCTGTCATTGATGGCAAATGATGGTGGCCCGAGTTCTTCATCAGGATCGTAAACCATCCTGTAGTCTGATCAGAGCACAAAAAACTCTGAAGCAGAGGTCCTCTGGTCCTCTCTCTCTTTCTCAAACAACCCCCATTCTTTCCTCCATCATTTCACTACGTATTCTCACTCCCTTACTCACTCCGATCCCCGAGCTGCACCCACCAATGCTTGCTCTTCCTACTCCCTCCTGTCCTCCTCGTCCTCGTCCTCGTCCTCCCCGTCCTGTTGTCTTCTCCTCCTCGTCCTCTTTGTCCTTTTCCTTCCTCTTTCCTCCTTCCTCCCAACCTCCTCGCTCTCTTCACCTCTTGGGCTTGCAGAGTGTATCGGCGAGAACATCCCACACGCCCATGTCGACAGCCTTCTGAATTTAACCAGAAACTTGCTAAATCATTGTCCAAGGGATCTGAAACGACGTAATTTAGACTTAAAGTTAGCTACAATCCATTTAATTTGCTGAGATTCAGGGTGCAGGGTGCCTCCAAGCCCCTAACGCACTTTTGTACAGTTTATGGCGATTCTGGTACAATTTAACTTGATTTTAACCAGAAAGTACCTAATTAGGTACAATCCTGCTGAAACAAGCTCAAAGAGTTCACAAACCCCATCGTTTCATAGTTATAAAATGTTTGAGATAAAAAGTGTGTGCTGAAAGAACTGCTATATCCGGTGGGGTAGTCCATGATCATACTACCGGGTACTTTAGTTTCAAGTAATGGGGAAAGGGGATGGTAGGGTACAGGACACCGCAGGGGTGGTCCTGCAGGGAATCTCTATGCACCTTGTAGATACCTTGCAGACGCGAAGGTGATTGGCGGAAGAGGAGAGGAGGAGGAGGAGGAGGAGGAGGAGGAGGAGGAGGAGGAGGGTTGTGCGGACAGAGGAGAAGGATGTGGGAGTAGTGTTGACGAATAGATACAAGAGAGGAGACAGAAGGTGGAGAGCCAGGAAATGGAAGGCAAGGGGAGCAGGGCAGCGGGGTTGGAAAGCGCGAAGAAGGGAGAGGGAGAGAGAAATCACCTTAAATGGAGAATGATGATAGTGAGAGCATCTGTTATCAAGGCACCAGTAACAGCTAGGAGACGAGGACAAGTTAGATCAGTCCAGTGGGATGCTCGGGGTTGTGGAGAACGGACAACGAAAGATGGAAGGATGGGTGCGAGTGTGAGAGGAGGAGATAGAAATGCACTAGAATTCTTGCTGGCAGGACGATGCTGAGGTCAAGGAACAAATATCTGGAGTGCATGTCGCAGGTTCTCAATGGCAGGGGCAGATGGGCTGGGGTGTTGCAACAAAACTTTGTGAGGAGCAACACGCGGAGTGGTGGGAGCAGCGAGCGCACGGCACGGACATTCATGATGGTAGAAGAAGATCTCCCTGGAGATGATGAGCTTAGGAGAATGTAGATGAGATGAGCCCTTGAGAGGGAGAGAAAGAGAGCAGAAGTACAGATAAGGTACCTTCAGTGTCTCAGTCGGTCGAGGGTTGGTGTAGGAGCGGTCTCCTCACGGAGGAGGTTCTCGATCCCTGATCCTGTTCGCAGCATTACGATCTACGGCAGCGTGCATGAGGATGTTGAGAGGATCTGCAGGGAGATTGAGGAGGGGCGGAGGGGCTCGTTGACATGCCTCTCGATGGCAAAGCTTCAAGTGTACTCAGTCCCCGCAGTCGCTAAGATGCTGGGCACCAACACGTCGCTCTTGATGCTGGACCTGAGCAGGCAAAGGATGGGCTGCCTAGGGTAAGACTCCCTCGCGCTCCTCTTCGCCTTGCCTCCGCCTCCTCCGCCCTCTCTGCATCACAGGAACTGATGTGCAAGTTCTTGCAGGGCGACTGAAGTTTGCGAAGCTCTAATGTCCAACAAGACGCTGCAGACGCTGGAGCTCTCTGCGAACCCCATCCCCTTCAATGGTTCCTGGAGATCCGCGTCCTCGAACAGAGGCCTCATGCGCCTGGCGGAACCTGGGGCTTCTGCTCTTGCCCGCCTCCTCTCCAGCAATCGCTCGCTGACCTCCATCGGGCTGGCTCATAACGTGACTGTGAAGAGGTTGCGAGACGTCGGCTGATGAGAGTCCGCAGGCGATAGGAGACGAAGGAGCCCAGAACTTGGCAAGAGGTGAAGACCTCCTCCTCCTGACCTCAGCACCTCCTGCCGCTCCCCCCTCCCTCCCAGAGTCCTCCTCCCCTCCCCTTGCTCACCGACCTTCCAGGACTCACTTCCTCCCCATCAAGCATCTGGATTTATCCTGCAACATGATCGGACCTGATGGCATGAAAGAGCTAACCAAGATCTTTCCTCGTCTCTGCCAGCTCGAGGTATCGAATCCTACCAGCCGCTGGAAGTGAACGTCCGTAGGTACTTGACCTTCGAGGCAACCCTATCCGAGATAAAGGAGCGAAAACGCTCGCCTTAGGTATCCCTCCCTCCTTCCCTCCCTCCCTCTCCCCCTCCCTCCGTCCTCCCCGTCTCTTATTGCTTCTCTTCTGATTTCGCGCTGCATCACTTGCTCCTCTCCATCGCCCAACTCGATTCGCTTTCTCCATCCTCCCCCTCTCGTCTCCTCCCTGGACTCCTCCGGTCTCATCCCTTCTATCCTCTTCTCTCTCCTCCTTTCTGATCTTTCCATACCAGGGCTGCAGAAGCATACCATGCTGCACAGGGTCGGAGTGTCTCTGCCCACCGATCTCGGCTCGAGTGGATGGAGGAGACTTGCGGACCTCGTTGGCTCCACCTCGACGCGCATGGAGATCCCGCAGGCCAACAAGCTCGCGGCCCTCATGGGCCTGCAGAAGAGGTCCCCCTCCTCCTCCTCCTCCTCCTCCTCCTCCTCCTCCTCCTCCTCGGACCACCCTTCTCCACGTTCCCGTGTCGTCTGTCCACTCCCCCTCATCTTCTCTCAGACTCGGCCAGTCCTCGTGGCTTCACGTGCTCGACACTTCAATCATGCAGGTCCTGCGCTCTTCCCTGCTGCTGCCCAGCTCACAGTTAACAGCTCATCCTCCTCGCCACGGCGACGGATCGGCCGAGGAGCTTCATGGACGAGGAGGAGAGAGTCTGTGTCTTCATCCCGCCGGACGATTCCGAGGAGCACAGCAGCATGTATGGGACCTGCGACCTTGCGGGTTTGTAATATAGTATACAAAGATTGTCGTACCGCCCCACCCCAACCCCTTCTCTTTCTCCTCTCCCCGACCTTCCCGCTGCTCCTTTTTCTCCACTTGTCCTGTTCAGCTTTGACCTGAGCTTTTCTCGAGCAGCTGCTGCCTGGCCTGATAGTTTTGGGTCACACCCTGTTCCATCTCCTCCATCCTCTTCCTGCTCTCCTTCCCGTCCCTTCCTCCCCCTCCTCTCCCCGTCCCCTCCTCTCTCCATCCCCTTGCCGTCTATCCCACTTCTCTCCCGCTCACCTTGTAAAATGCCGCAATGTCGGCATCTGCATCCTCTGCATGTCCATGTTACAATCAGCTGACGAGGAAGCATCGCCTCACTGTTTCCCGTCAGCACGGGCACGCTCTTGCTCTCCTCCCCTCGGCTGCTTCCTCCCCTCCCTGGTCGAATCTCTTGGCTCTCCTCCCGGGTCACCTCCCCCTGTGCTGCTCCCGCCTGCTGTTCCCCCTGCTCCACACCTTCACTTTCCCTCCTCCCGCCCGGCGGCACAACAAACCTTGAGCGCCGCCCGGTACTGTCGCACCATGAGGTTGTACCTGCAGCTCTACTCACCTCCTCCTCCTCCTGCTCCTGCTCCTGCTCCTCCCCTTCCTCCCCCCTCCCCCTCCTCCCCTGTCCCTTCTTGTGCTGTCAAACTCCTTATCTTTGTCCGGCACGTGCTCGTGCTTCTGCGCTTCCTCCTCCTCTCAACATCTCCCTCCCCTCACCAGTTCTCGAAATCGTTTTGCAGCCCAACTCGCTGTTTTTCCATGATGCCCTGCGTCAGAGCAAGTGAGCGGGAGCTGTAAAGGAGCGGAAAGAGGGAGGATGGGCAGGAGAGGAAAGCAGAAGGTAGCGGCGGAGCAACGAGGAGGGAGCAAGAGAGCAAAAGGGAGGAGGGAGGAGGAAGAGGAGGAGAGAACGGCTCTACCTGGATCTGCTCGATCTCTGCTTTCAACTCTCGCAGCCTGTCAGGGAAATTGAGGGCCGAGGCTCCTCCTCCTCCTCCTCCTCCTCCTCCTCCTCCTCCTCCTCCTCCTCCTCCTCCTCCTCCTCCTCCTCCTCACCGGTTGAATTTCTCCTTGTAGGAGCTCTTGTGAAACTCGATCTGCGACTTGAGCTCCCGCTCCTGCAAAGCGTCATCATCTCCTGGCCCGACCCCTCCTCGCTCCTCGGACACTTCTCGCTCTCCTCCTCGCTCCTCTTGTTCCACTTCCTCCTTGAACGTTTCTTCATCCCTTCCCCGCTGTTCCTCATCCTCCCAATTCCCCCCCTCCTGCTCGCCCCTTATCCTCCTCTCTTCTTCGCTGCTCCTCTCTCGCACCTCCGGGTCATCTTCCGTCGCATCTGTTTCTCCCCTCATCGCTCGCTCCACTCGCAGCTGCTCGATATGCGACTTGATCTGAAATCAACTTAGCAAAATTCAACATCCATCGCTCCTCCCCCTCCTCCTTCCCTCCCTTCTCCTCGATACACACCTCTCCTCTCTCCTCTCTCCTCTCTCTCCTCTCTCCTCACTCTCCTCTCTCCTCTCTTTCTATCCCACTCAGTCGCTCATTTCATTTCGAGAATTCGTACGCAACTCCACCTCTTGCACCCTGTAGCTACGTCACACTGACTCTTTCCCTCGGTCACCCTGCCTCCTCCTTTTCCCTCCCTGCCTCCTCTTCCTCCTTCACTTCAACCTCGGATATCTTGGATCGACTTTCATTTACAGCTTCTCCAACTCCCTTGGCTTCATCGTACTGGATAATCTTAGACGGAGCAAACACGAAGGGAAAGATGACATGGTTGAGAGTCGAGCAAGAACAGCAAATGAACGACGACATGGAGGTGGTGGAGGTGGTCGTGGCGGTGGTAGTGGTGGAGAAACAGGTTGAGGTGGTGGAGGGGGAGGTGGGAGGGGGGGGACGGGGGGGAGGAAGGATGGAGGTTGGCAGACTTGCTGAATACCTGCACTGGAGCAATGGACTGCTGGAAAATGCTACCTTGAGAGCCCTGGCTCGTCTCTCTCGCTCCTGACCCTTGCCCATCATTGACAAGTCCGCTTATCAAGCTGAGGAAATGAAGACCAATTATGACGTGTGGATCTGGAAGTATTTTCCTTCCACTGTTTGTCTCATCAGGATTTGAAATCCTCTTATGTACACGGAAGATCAATACCAAGCAACAATTGAGATGCATGACCATGAATTGTGGTGCGAACTGATTTTTCTGCAGGAATCTGAACTTGGTCCGTCATATTACGAAGATGTCATGGAGACTAAATTGAAACAAGCTTGACCTGATAATTGAGTCAAGATCTCTTAGATATGGCTTGAACAGAAATTGGACGGAGACAATGCCTACGGTATTTGACATCTGAACTCGAGTGCGAGCCTGCGCAATGCTTGGGCCAGTGGCCCAGGCTTCTCCATACAGCTCTTTTCCGCTTTCAAACACGAGTTCGATGGAATGCTCTCTACG
>NW_005434654.1:823464-829571 GCF_000315625.1 Guillardia theta CCMP2712 | reverse complement strand
CCGGGCCCAGAAAAGGGCCCAGGACCAGAAAAAGGGGGGGGGGGGGGGGGGGTAGTGAAGGAGCTGGTGCAAGTGTTGAGGGAGTAGGAGCTGAATGGATATCAAGGAAGAGGAAGGAAGCGAGAGGAGAGGGAGCGAGGCTACTGACTTCTCAGGATTCATCGTTGCGATCATACTAGTCTTGCAGTTTCCTTCACAGCACATTTACGTCCCATCCCCTCCTGCCGACGGAACTTTCTCACCTCCCAGGGAGTCGCGGAGCACCGAAGTCATCATGGAGTTGCGGTAGGGGATGTGGCGCTGGTTCTTCCCCTGCTCAGCGAGGTCAGGCAGGACGGGGGCAAAGTGTGGGAGAGCGAAGACAGGAGGGAGGAAGGGGATCAGGTGGGGAGGGACACTGGGGTTGGGTGGGGCATCAGGTGGGGAGGGGAGAAAGGGACATCAAGGGAAGGAGAGGGGAGCGCTGAAGAAGGGAAGGAATCGGAGGAAGCGGAGAGAGGGGGAGGGGAAGGGGCGGAGAGGCATCAGCGTCACTGACTTGGCTCCTCTCTTGTAGAGCCACGATGACCATCTCAAGGAAGTGGAGGCTGCAGACAGGGGTTAGAGATTGTTGTAGGAGATTGAGGATCAGTGAGTGGGAAGAGGCGGCATGAGCAGGAGAGGAGTCAGATGCAGAGTTGCGATGGAGGAGGGAGGGAGAAGGAGGAAGGAAGGAGGAGAAGGAGGTCGATGATGACCTGACGTTGATGTACTTGCTCTCCTTCAACAGACTCCCCTGAGCTGATGTCTGCAAGCACAAGGTCACAGGGGGCCGGTGGAGGCGTCGCTACCCCGAGTGACCTTGTAGACTCGCTCGGAGCCGGCGAGGTCGACGAGGTGAAGTTTCGACTTCCGGATGACGTCAGTCCCGACCTGAAACAGCAGAGATGAATGCGCACGCCGACTTCTCCCTCCCCATACCTTGCACGCTGTGATGAAGAGAGTGAAGATGCAGTGGGAGCGAGAAGAGGCCTGAGGTGGGCAGCTCTCAGCAACAGGGAGGGACAGGGCAGCGACTGTCCCACCAGGTTCATGGGGGTCTCGGAGGTCGTGCGGATCGTGTCGCCAAGAAACAGAAGATTGAGGGCCTCCTCCTCCGACGGCGCATGGTGCGCCGATAGGTTCTTGAGGTGAATGTTGCCTGCCCCCCTCTCAGCTCCCCGTCATGCCCTCCCCACGGCTCCAACTCACCATCCTCGTCCTCCTGCAGAGAGACTTTGGGCAGGTCTTCCAGCTGCTTCGCCTGCTCCTCGAGCGAGGGGTCGAGTAGGTCGTACCCATTGTTGTTGTAGATCTCGAGGTAGGAGACGTGGATCTGATACGAGAAGTCCGATCGCCGCCGCAGCTCGTTGTAGATGTGGGAGAGGGTACGTGGGATGATGCCGCGATCGGCGTACTTCTCGGGTCCCCCCGTCATGGTGAAGGTCTTCCCAGAGCCGGTCTGCCCATAGGCGAATATGGTGCCATTGAAGCCGTCTAGCGCCGCCGTCACGGCAGGGAGGGCGACGTCCTGGAATATCTCCTCCTGCCGTGCTTCCCGATCGAAGACCTTGTTGAAACGGAACTCGTGCCGCTCTTTGGTATTGTTGATCACCTCCACCGCCTGGTTCTCCTTGGGGATGTCGATGACCAGCCCTTGCCCGTCGTCGACGATCTCGTAGTTGCTCAGCTGCTTCTTCGTCGGGCGGATCCGCAGGAAGATGTTGATCTTGTTCTCCGTCATGGTGCTCAGGTAGACTAGCAGGCGCACGAGTTTCAGGGCAGCAACATCCTTCTAGCGAGCAAAGAGCGTCTTTCTATCAACTTTGGAGCTTCGGAGAGCAGACGGTCCATGGCATCACATCAAGAACTTTTGGGTTCGATGTAAGCGCACCTTCAAGAATAGAAAGCTCGTTAGCTCCCGAATCCACCAGAGCATGCAACGTGGGGTGAGTGGACGCAAAATCCAGCAAATCTAATTTCGGACCCCATTATTTCCCCTTCATCGCATCGACTATGATTTGCAACAGCAATCTTAAACACTGCTTCAACGGTTTGTCACATCAAATCATCATGTATTCCCTTCCCTCCACGCCACTATATGGAGTTCAGTCGCTTTCCTATACCCCTCGCCTTCTATTCCCTTTTCCTCCTTTCCCCTCAGATCAACCTTGCTCCCTTCCCCTACACGTCCTCCACTTCCTTCTCCTTCTCGCTCTGTCTTCCTTCTCCTCTCTTCTCGTATCCTCTCCCTCCTGACCCTCCCTCACCCCACTCCCGCCCACTGGGCTGCCATCATCCGTTGATCGAATATTCCAGGCCCTCATCCCCTGCTGTCCATCCGGGGCCCGAGCCGCTGCCGGGCCCGAGGCCCGGCCTGCACTCTCAGTGCTCGATCGGCCGAGGGCCCGGCCAGTGGTAACTTGAGCAGCTCATCTCATGCACTTTTGGTAACTTGAGAGGAATGAAGTGCAGCAGCATCATCGCCCCCCTCTCACCTGATATAAGGACACGTAAGGTTTGTTGGGGGTGGGGGTGGATACCCCTGTGGTATTTCACATTGAATATCACAGTAAAAACAGGGGTGTAGTCTCCTACCCTAGCATAAAGTACCCCCTTATGCCATCCGGAGCCAGCCGTCGGGGGGCACAAGACCGACGGGGGGTAGTATTTTGCTGAGGAACCCCTTGCGAAAAGAAGGGGGTACACTTGGGAAATGATAGGGGTCAATTTGATATGAAAAGAATCCTGAACACGGTAGGGGGTAGATGGAATTGGGTGGGGGGGTCAATGTTTTAAGAGTACCCACGGGGGTCCAATGACCTTATCTACTGGGGGTGGGGGTAGTCGGTGTGCAGTCTGCGATAATTGTGTACCGGTACTTTATAGTCTCATTGAGATGAAAGAGGGTGGGGTGGGTTCTAGAGGATCCGAGGGTTGCAAGAACGAGAATGGGAAACTATGGGGTAGGTGGTGAAAACAAGGGGGTGCAAAATCAAAGGGGTAGTGCCTTGGATCAGGGACCACGACGGGGTCTAAGTAATATTCTTACTACCCGTCTTTAAAAGGTTCAAAATGGTGGTAGGGTAGTACCAACTTGTTCAGTCTGAAGAGGGAAGAAGGGGTACGATATCTTCGTGGGGTCCGAAAGACCATCTATGCCATGGTGGGTAGTTGAAAGAGTGCGTAGGGGTAGGTGGTAAAGAAGAGGGTAGGTGGGTAGGGGTGGGGGTATAAAGGAGAGAGGCGGCTGACGAGTTTCCTCAGAGGTATGGCCGCGCTCGCTCTCCTGCTCTGCAGCGCTGCAGGCGCCTACGCGTTCACAGGACCTGCTCCTGTCGGTGAGAACATGAGAACTAAGTGTGGTGGAGCTTCGGAGAGCTGAAACAGAGAGATCCCCGTGGGATTTAGTTGAGCGCGAGGCAGGTTCAGGAGGAGAGGATTCTTCGATGAGCAGGCAGGGATACCAGTATGTCAGGAGTGGAGAGATGGTGTGGATGCCTTAGCATGGACAGCAACGATATGCCCATGCTAGCGATAGCTCTTGCGTGGTGTTGGAGGGTGTAAGTGATGTGGAAGCACGTCCGGCAGCCATGACTGTCCTTGGAGTTGCTCCGACCTCCAAGGACTTGGTGTACCTGAGGCATGAGTACGAGAAGTGGGATGCATGAGCTCGAGATAACGCTGAGAGATAGACGAGACGAGATGGAGCAGGATCGTTTCATCCTCTGACCTGCAACTGCAGCACTCCGCCATGGACGTGCTGGAGCTCTCTCCCAGCGCCTCTCCATGGCTGCGACCATCCCCAAGGTTCCCTTCAGCGGCGTCAGCCCCACCGGACCTTCGGGCCCCACCCTCCCTGCTCCCGGGGAGGACCTCGAGTTCCTCGAGGCCAAGCCGTAAGTGGTGTTGCGACAGTGATCTGACGGTGCTGACGTTGGGAGGCAGTTACTGGGACCAGTCCGGAGTCCAGGTGAACATCGCCAAGCAGAAGAACCCCCTCATCGGCAAGATCATCTCCGTCCAGCGCATCGTTGGCCCCAACTCTCCTGGAGAGACCTGCAACATCATCATCGATCATCAGGGTCAGGCGCTGAGAACCCTCGTTTGTGGAGCTGACTCGATCTACAGGCAAGCTCCCCTACTGGGAGGGCCAGTCCTACGGTGTCGTCCCCCCGGCATCGACCCGAAGAAGAACAAGCCCTACGGTGTTCGCCTCTATTCTATCGCCTCCACCCGCTACGGAGACGACAAGACCGGCAAGACCACCACCCTCTGCGTTCGCCGTGCCACCTACTGGTGCCCTGAGCTCAAGGCTGAGGACCCCGCCAAGAAGGGTGTCTGCTCCAACTACCTCTGCGACTCCAAGCCCGGTGATGAGATCTCCCTCACCGGACCTTCCGGCAAGGTCATGCTCATGCCCGAGGACGACCCCAACATGACCTACATCATGGTCGCCACCGGAACTGGTATCGCTCCCTTCCGCAGCTTCCTCCGCCGCCTCTTCGGCGAGGTATGTGCTCCCTTGTCGTCCTTGACAGCCCCTCACGTTGTCTTCTCTTAGGGCAACCCTGCTGGCAAGAACTTCAAGGGTCTCGCCTGGCTCTTCCTCGGAGTTGCCAACAAGGACTCCCTCCTCTACGACGAGGAGTTCCAGGTTTACCTCCGCCAGAACCCTGACAAGATGCGCCTCGACTACGCGCTCTCCCGTGAGGGACCTCTCAACAAGAAGGGCGGCAAGATGTACATCCAGGACAAGGTCGAGGAGTACGCTGACGAGGTCTTCGATGCCCTCGACAAGGGAGCCCACATCTACTTCTGCGGCTTGAAGGGCATGATGCCTGGAATCCAGGACATGCTCAGGGGAGTGTGCGAGTCCAAGGGCCTCAACTTCGAGGAGTACCTCGAGGGCTTGAAGAAGAAGGGCCAGTGGCACGTCGAGGTTTATTAAGCTGTTCATGCATGAATGAAAGACTCCAAAATGCATCTCAAATGTAGTCTTGATGTTTGTCTGCTGAGGTTGGATTGGTTGTTCAACTGATATGGGCGAGGTTCCTGTTCGCAGGGCAACATATTGCAATGACACGTGCAATAATATGATGCATATGGAAACGTTGTTTGTAATGTTTCACACACGTTTCGAACCTCCTGCTCAGGATGCCATGGGAGACACGTAGAGTAAGACGGCTTCCTCCAGTTTGCCACGGCTGAGTGGGGAGGACTACGGAAAGATCTGCAGCCTCTTCATACTATCCTTCGACGCTTCGCCAAGTGACTACAGAGGGCTCGGGTCTTCTCGCAGTCGCTCTCTCGCAATACTGGTGAACTGGAACGGACTCAGAAGAGCAAAGGGCTCCTCCTCCTCCTGCTCCACCACCACCACCACCACCACCGTCTCCTCCTCCTCCTCCTCCTCCTCCATCCCCATCCCCATCCCCATCCCCATCCCCATCCCTCTTCCCTCTTCCTCCCCCTCCACCCCCTCCTCCCACACCTGTGTCCCCACGTAGAATTGCAGCTCTCCCTTCATGTCAAAACAGGCTGCAACCCGGTCAAGCACAAGAAAACGACCTCGTGGTCATACCTGCAGGCTGAGATGGTTCCAGAAGGAGGTCCCGTCCTTCTTGTAGCATATGATACATGTGCTATCACTGACGTCAGCAGCTGCAAACTCATCGCCGCAACTCTGGTCTCCTTGCTGAAAACTCTCCTCCCTGGCCCCCCCTTCCTCATCTCCAATTACTCTCCTGCTCCTGCTCCTCCTTTGATTCCTCCTCCTCCTCCTCCTCGCTCCCCTTTCTCCCACCTGACTGATGTCTTCCTCTCCAATGCGCCCTCTATCATGCCGATTGTGGTTTGGTCTGTCTCCTTGCCGAAGAGGAAGGAGAGGGTTTGTCCCAGGATCTGCGAGGGAAGAAAGCCTGTTGTCTCGAAGAAGGCTGCCGAAAACATGAGCTGAATATCAAGGAGGAGGAGGAGGAGGAGGAGGAGGAGGAGGAGGAGGAGGAGGAGCAGTAGTGGTAGAGATGGTGGGGCGGAGGAGGAGAATTAGCAGGAGGATGACCATAACGGCGATGATGATGATGCTG
>NW_005434654.1:814307-823364 GCF_000315625.1 Guillardia theta CCMP2712 | reverse complement strand
CTGCTGCCCCGTCCCTTCCTCCCTTCCCGTATTACCTCCTCCTTGTCTTGTCCTTCTCTTGCCTCTTCCTCCTCGTCCTCGTCCTCCTCTCTTCCTCCTCCTCCTCCTCTCTTCCTGCTTCTCCTGCTCGTGCTCATGATCTTCTCAACCCGCTGCAGGAGTCGTCGAGTTCATCTTTGCAACGCAGTGCGAGCTAGATGAGAACTTCACGAAGCTGGAGCTGCTAGGGTCGGACGACGACTTCGAGGGGAACCAAGTGCTGCAGACAGCAGCGAGAGCGAAGAAGACTCAGTTCCTTGACGCTCAAGCTGGAGGAGGAGGAGGAGGGGGGGGGGAGGGGGGAAGGAGGCGAGGGCAGCAAAGTTCCTCACCATCAGAAGCTAGCTTCAGCGGCATGGACTCAAGAGTTCTTTTGCTGTCCTCCGGGGATACTTCGAGGAGGAAGACGGAGATGCCTCCTCGCGCTTGAGCGTCAAGGAACTGAGTCTTCTTCGCTCTCGCTGCTGTCTGCAGCACTTGGTTCCCCTCGAAGTCGTCGTCCGACCCTAGCAGCTCCAGCTTCGTGAAGTTCTCATCTAGCTCGCACTGCGTTGCAAAGATGAACTCGACGACTCCTGCAGCGGGTTGAGAAGATCATGAGCACGAGCAGGAGAAGCAGGAAGAGAGGAGGAGGAGGAGGAAGAGAGGAGGACGAGGACGAGGAGGAAGAGGCAAGAGAAGGACAAAGACAAGGAGGAGGTAATACGGGAAGGAGGAAGGGACGGGGCAGCAGCGGGAGGCCAGACCTTCTTGGTTGTGGACGGGAGCAAGGCTAAGCTTCTTCTTGTATGTGGTCCCATCCTTGCGGTAGTTGAGGATCTCGAAGTATCCTTCCTGCCCCTTGCAGATGCTGGAGCGAATCTGACAAGAGGAGGACCATGAGGGGAATGAGAGAAGGAAAGAGGAGGGGGGCAGGGACAACGGAAGTTGAGAGAACAGGGAGTGGAGAGGCGAGGCGAGGAAGGAAGGGGAGAGAAACAAAGATAGGCGGAAAGGGAATGAGACTTAGAAGGACTGATGACCTGAGCGATGGTCTCGTTGTTGGTCTCGGGGCCATGAAGGGAGCTGATGTCTTTTCCTGTCCCCAAGGGTGAGTGGCTACTGAAGAAGCACAAGGGAGCGCGAGGAAGTGAAAGCGGTGGAGCGGAGCAGAGGGGAGGGGAGAGGAGAAGAGAGGAGGAGAGAACAGAAGAGAAAGGAGGGGAGGGGAGAGGAGGGCAGAACAGAGGAGAGGGGAGGAGAAGAAATAAAAAGTTGACCGATGATCTCCTCGCGTTTGTATCCTGTCGCCTCTAGAAACCCATCGGACGCGAACACAAGTGAGTGCCGTCCCTCCTCGCAGTGCGGGTCGATCATGAAAAAGTTCGCGTCAAGCGCATGTAGCGCTGCCTCCACCGGCGTCGGCTTCCCCTGCCATGCATGTCACCACTAGCACCAGCGGCCGCCACCTGCTCACTGTTGAGATGCCCAGGAGCTCGTTGATGATCGCTGCATTCTCCTCCACCGACCGACCGGTCACGTCGATCACCGACCACTCAGGATGCTGGCTGTAGAGATCTGCCCTCCTCGTCAGTTGACTCGCTGCCGGGACGGAGAGTCGCACCCTTGGACCAGGCTAGCTCGGCGTTGATGTACTTCATGTTGTCGTAGTCGAAGCTTCCCTCGTTGCCGCTCATGGCGCTCGTGTCGTGCTGCAGGCCAGCAGGTCAGCATCCAGCTCCTCCCTAACAGGAGAGGGGGGAAAGAGAAGGGAGGACAAAGCAAGAAAACGCGGCGATAAGGGAGGAGGGAGGGAGAGAGGGATGGGGATGAGAAAAGGAAGCAAGGGAGAGAAGCAAGTAACAAGGGAAGAGAGAAAGAGTGACCGCGGTCTCCGCTAGTCGTCGACTTCTTATTCTCTTCAAATATGGTCCTGCAATAGTGAGCCCGAAGACTCGGCGGGGATCCACCTGGGGAGGAAGTCATTCATACTCCATCGGTAGCCACCTCACCTCCAGCAGCTCCTTGGGAAGCGGCATGTCCTTGATGATGGGGATGTTCGCTACCTGGGCATGGAGGGTGAGGCAAGAGCTGCGAGCGGCAAGGCAGGACGCACTCGGTAGCCGAACTGCTGCGCCAGGTAGACAGAGAGGGGAGTCTTGCTGCTCCTCGATACGCCGAGCAGCACGACGTCGGCCTTGCCGAGGTTGGAAGGAAGGTTTCCGTCGTCCTGCACGGGCTCAGCCAAAAATGCCCTTCTTCTCTTCCTCCTTTCGTTCATCCTGCTACCTCCTGCCCCGCACCCCTTCCCTTATCCTTGTACCCGTCCTCCTACCTCCCTCCTCCCTCCATCTTCGCTCCTCGCTCCTCGCACCTCGCTCCTCCCCTCCCTCCTCCTGTCCTTCCTTCTCCTCTCCACCTGTCGTATCGTAAACTCCACGGCTGCGATCCGACTGAAGTACTTGTCGCTCAGCGGCTTCCTCTTCACGTTGGTGGACCCCCTGGAGAGCGTCAGAAAAGGCTGACGGAGCGCGGGGTCACCTCGGCTCGCCCGAAGGATGCATGCCAAGGAAGCCTGCGATGTTCCTCACCATGGGCCCCAGCATGTCCTCGCACGGCACGTTGAGGGAGTAACAGTAAGACACCATCTGCTCGTTGAGCTCGGGCGTCATGAGCGTGTACACGATGAAAGCTTTCATGGTCGCCGCCAGCCGCACGATCCTCGTCAGCCTGACCTTGTCGTTGACGTTGCTGAACATCTGAGTCCGCACCTCCAACTGCGAGGTGTTGAACACGTCGCTGTCCCCCGCCCAGTCCACCGACACCGACTCGAACTGCGCCATGACGCTGGTGAGGGCGTGCGAGGCCGTGAAACCGGTGCTGTCCGATACGATGTAGATGTACCTCGCGCTCCTGATCTGTTGCATGCAGTCCAGCCCGAACCTCTTGGAGGACGGTCGAACAGCACAGACCGTGTCGGAGTAGGAGCGGACCAGGGTCTCGTTGAAGCGGAACGTGGTCTCCTGGCCATCGTTCTCCTTCTCTCGCCTCCTCAAGCTCATATCGCAGGCTGAGTAGGAATGCTGCACCACCGTCTGCAGCCCTGCGGACTTGGAGGACGAGGATTCCGCAACCTGCTCCCCCCCCGCACCTCCTTCCCCTTCCTCATTCAAGCCAACCTGGGCAGTGGCTGGTTTTTCCTCCGTCGCTGCCCCTGCTGCCGCTGCTTCCGCTGCATCATCCCCTGCCGGGGACTCGGCGACTTCAGCTGGTCTTAGCGGCAACGTGCCTCCGAACCTTCCTCCTACTTTCCTCCCGAAGATGCCGCCACCTCTCAATGCCAGAGCCCGCGGGTACGCCCCGACCCCCCGTGAAACCCCGACAAAACCGAGGCAAAGGACGGTGAGGAGGAGCGTGATTTTCGATGACATGTCAAGGCAGTGGGAGGGATCAGCAGCTGCATGACATCTTCAAACGTTCGTCATTGTGCTCCATCCGAGCCACGTAGACAGTGGGATATCATCTGCAGAAGAATGAGCAACGTGAAGCTTGTGATCCTTTCAGGTCCTCATCTTCCTCCTCCGACTTGACCTCCTCATCTCACCTCCTCCTTCCGCTCTGCTCAGTGCTTCTGTTCTACATTCTGTTTCCTCCCTCCCTCCTTCCCCTCCCCTCCCCTCCCTCCCCTCTTGTCTCCCGCCTCCCATTATTCGAGGCATCAATCGGGCCAACCCTGATGCAATACTACCCTACCCCCAATTCCAAATAGTACCCCACCATCATCATGACCCTACCCATCTCAGAGTAACTCTCCATCTATCATTTCCCGCTTCCATTACCCCTGATAACCCACTCGTAGCAGGGGGTAATGGAAATGGAGAGGTGGGTGGAAGACATCTATTTTGGACCGGTAGGTACCAAACAAGCACGGGTACCATCACGACCACGGGGTCCACTACAGGGGGTACTTCCGCTAGAAAAGGGGGCGATAGAGCACCTTGCATTTCGAGCAAAAGGGTAGGGTACAAGAATGGGGGGTAGGGTAGTCCAGATAGGTTAACTGCTCGAAGCGTCACCATGGCGAGGGGAAGGTGAGGAGGAGAGAGGCGGAGGCGGAGGCGGGAGAGGGAGGAGGGGATGAGGAGAACTAGATCGATGAAGGGATTCATGTGAGTAGGACTATCTAGATCAGCAGTGAATGAAGGAAGAGCACGAGCAGGAGGTGGATTATGAGAGGACAGCATTTGTTCACCATACATGCCAGAACCTGATTCGAAAGGGAAATGAACGATGTGAAGAGGCAGAGAAGCAAACAAGGAAATGCTATCAGGGTTAACAAAGCTGAGGATCTCATAGCAGAAAGAGATGAGTTTTGATGTCAAGGACGTTGGTAGTTTCAAGTTGGAGGGACGCAGCTCTATTCTTGCTATAGCGAATTCAGGAAACCTGCGTGTGTGCTCTGATATGTTCTCAGGCTGATTGGCCTAGCTGTGGCGATCGCATGCACTTGCTTCGCGGGATCGCTGCTGTTCAGATCTGCCTCGGAGAGCGAGCTGGCAGAGAAGCCCCAAGGGAGGAAGGCCATGTTGGCCGCGGAGCAGAAGCAAGTTTCCCTGGCGGAGAAGCTGATCTCGAAGGAGGGACCCATCGCTGATCAGACTGAGGCAAGTACACAAGTCTTGTTTTTTGTCCTGTGCGAGGCTCGAACTTGATGATGTGGGGTTGTTGGTCGCTGCCCAGGGGTCCTGCTCGCCGTCGTTGCTGTGACAAGTTCCGCAGGACAAGTACGTGGCAGCCAAGTCGAGGCTGGCCTCCTTGCGTTCGAAGCTGAGGGACGACACCAACGTGGCAAAGCATTTGTCTATCGTTGAGAAGCAACGCGCAGCTGGAGTATCCGATGCCATCTCCGACAGAAAGAGCGCGGCGCTGGCTGTCACAAGCCAAGAGGCCACGTTGAAGAAGGCTGAGAGCTTGGCGAAAGATGCTCGTCACTACCAGCGGCTCGCGAGGAATGAGCGCTCCTCGTCAGAGACAGCAGAGGCACAGGGGCTGGCCTTGCAGAAACCTGCGGCTGCCCTCCTCAAGGACTCGCAGAAGCTCAACGATCAGAGCAACCTTGTGCTTGATCAGTCTCACTCGTCCCAGGCCAAGGCCTTGGCCTCCCTCGACCTGAAGTTGGCCCAGTCCCTCGCGGACAGAGCAGCCAAGGGCATGGCCCGTGCTAAGCAAGACTTCGCGTCGGCCATCGATGACCGCAAGACAGCGCTCAAGGATGATGAGGTCGCCTCGAACCGCGTGATGGAGGCAGCCAAGGTTTCGCTGCAGACCAACCCCGAGCAGTCCTCCCTGCTGCGCATTCAGCAAGGCCAACTCACTGGCTCCAAGGCCCTTCAGTCGATCTTGAACATCGACACGAACTCCGTAGGAGCTGCGCAGGAGAAGCTGGGCGAAAGCAGGAAGCAAGTGAAGCTGGCGAAGGAGAGCGAGGGCGACGTTGCCAGGCAGATCCTGGTCCTGGACAAGGAAGCTAAGGCGCTCAGAGCTGAGATCGGGGCAGCTGAGAAAGAAGTCCTGGCTGCTGCCAAGGAGCATCTGCTCGCTGCGAGGAAGTACAAGTCAGCCACTTTGAAGAGTATCTCTGCGCAGTCAAAGATCGAGGCCATGAGGGAGGACGAGGTGCGCAAGCTTCGATCCGAACTTGCGTCGACCAAGCAGTCCAAGGAGGACGCCGGCCAGCGGTACACGCGGGCCCTGCAGAAGATCGCTAAGCTCAACGGGCACCAGACGATCATGAAAGTGCAGATTGCTCGCCTGAAGCTTCAGCTGAAGGAGGAGGAGATGCGAGCACATGACTACAAGGCGAAGAACTCCAAGGACCAGGAGGTCATCAACAACATGCAGGCGCAGCTCGACCGGGAGGATGCCGATCTCAACGAGGCGAAGCTGAAGATTGCTGACTCGAGCTTGGGTCTAGCTGGGGGTCGAGGCGCATCGAGGTGACCTGCTCCCCTGCTGTCTCCCTTGTCTTATTCGGCTGCAGGAGATCGTCTCGAGGAAGGGAGGACGACTATCACTCTCGCGCGCAGGCAACGATCGAAGCGGCGAAGCGAGGTAGGAGGAGCTGGAGGTAGTCGTGTGCTTACACAGTGAGCAGCCGGTTCACACCACAGCTACCGCAACACGCTGGACTTGCAGCGGAGGTGCGGGAGCGACTCGCTGAATCGTTCCAAGACCTGACTGAAGAGCTGCAGGAGAGACGACGAGCTCAGCAGGGAGGAGCAGGCGGCGCGCAGGTGGGACTGTGGTGGTGGAGGTGGTGGAAGAGGAGCCCTGACGGGGCGAGCGCAGGAGGGCGGAGCGAGAGGAGAGGAAGCTCAAGGAAGCGCAGAGTGAAGTCTCAAGGCAGCTGGCCAAGGTGGGAAAGGCGACAGCTGATGAAGTGTTGACCCAGCGATGCAGGTGACGGACGTGGAGTCGAACTTCTAAGGGATCGGCGTCGATACGACAGGGGGAAGGAAGCGGCTGGGAGAGGGGAGAGGAGGAGGAAGGGGAAGACAGCGGGGGAGAGGGAGAGGAGGGAGGGAGGGAAGAAGTCAATGAGTGGGGTCGGCCAATCGAGATGTCCTCAGTCCCGATGGATGCGGGAGGAGGAGGAAGTGGAAGAGACGAGGAGGAGGGCATGAGATGGTTGGCTGTATTTTAATCGAGAAGGTGGAGCATCAGCCCTGCCTTGTGATGATGACGTGGTACCTAGACGCTCCCTCCCTCTTTGCCGCCCCCAGTCGTCTCATGACCCGCAGGCTCTTCTCCATCTCCCGCGCCTGATGCTGCGTGCTGAAGAGCGTGTACATGTTCTGCCCGGCAGGTCAGGATGTTAGAGGGAGAGCAGGACGAAAATGAAGAAGTGCGGGGAGGGAGGAGGACGGAGGAGGAGGAAGGGGAACGAGGAGGAGGAGGAGGGAGAGGGAAGTTACCTGGGGGTTGTCGCGGTAGAATTCGAGAGCTCGCCTGCTCACTGATGATTTCTCTTCTCCTTCCTAGACAACCTCCGCTAACCTCGCTGCATGCCATCCAGTGCCATGGCGGCGACCGATCTTGACCATGAGCTTCTTGTACTCCTGAGGCAGTAGCGAGTGAGGGACGAGGACGAGAGGAGAAGAGAGAACAGGAGCTGGGAAGAGGAGGAGAAAGGGAGAGATGGGAAGAGAGGGACAGAGGGGAAGAGAAGTTGGGGAAGGGAGGGGAGATAGAGGGAGGGAGGGAGAGGGAGGGAGGGAGGAACAGGACTAAGACGAAGTGCCTGGAGGTTCCTCGCAACCGTCAAGGCCGCGAGCATGGCGCCATTGCCGAGGATGAAGCCGGAGGCCAACCGGGAGGCTGTGCGGTTGCCGGGGATGGTGAGGACGGGAACCTTGACGAGCGTCAGGACGAGAAGGGGGAAGAGGAGGAGGAAGGAAGGAGAGAAGAGCGAGAGCATGACGTAGTGTTGGTGGTGGAGAAAGAGGACGAGGACGAGGACGAGGACGAGGACGAGGACGAGGTAATGCTGGTGCTGGTGCTGGTGCTGATGGTGATAGTGATAGAGGAAAAAGAGGAAGAGGAGGAGGAGGAGGAGGAGCAGCAGCAGCAGCTTACTCCCGCCCATAGCACAGTCGGTGTTGTGCTCCCAGCATTATAGAAAGGCGTGTCGAGGAAGAGATCGCAAGCACATAAACGCCTGGCAGTATCCGTGAATGTTGGGGAAAAGGATGAGGACAAAGATAAGGAAAAGATTCTGCAGGAGAAGGGAAAGGAGCAGGAGCAGGAGCAGGAGCAGGAGCAGGAGCAGGAGCAGGAGCAGGAGCAGGAGCAGGAGCAGGAGCAGGAGCAGGAGCAGGAGCAGGAGCAGGAGCAGGAGCAGGAGCAGGAGCAGGAGCAGGAGCAGGAGCAGGAGCAGGAGCAGGAGCAGGAGCATGAACAGGAGCAGGAGGAGCAGGAGCAGGAGCAGGAGCAGGAGCAGGAGCAGCAGCAGGAGCAGGAGCAGGAGCAGGAGCAGGAGCAGGAACAGGAGCAGGAGCAGGAGCGGGAGCAGGAGCAGGAACAGGAGCAGATAGATGCGAACTTATGGAAGGCTTCGTTGCTCTCTGTTCTGTTCAAGAATCTCAATCGCTCCTTTGGAACACCTGAAGCTGTGTGAGGAAAACATTGAGAAAGGGAAGGGAGGACGAGAGAAGCAGGAAGGGGAGGGGAGATAGGAGGAGGTGGCGGACAAGGAGTAACGATGAGGAAGAGGATGAGTAAGAGGAAGAGGGGAGGGGGAGGACGACGCTGAGAAGAGAGAGAGCAGCAGCAGCAGCAGCAGCAGCAGCAGCAGCAGCAGCAGCAGCAGCAGCAGCAGCAAGGCGGGAATCACCTCGCTTCTCCGCCTCCTTCCCCAGGTTCCGCTCCGTATCTCCTACAGGAGGTGTGAGGTCGAGATGTTCCCTCGCCCCTCACTCACTCGACTGGCCCCACAGAGCTAGGAAGGAGTCCTTCACCTCCTCCCGCATCACCTCCATCCACACCTGCAGCCCAGTTGAGTTGGAAGGAGAGCAGAGAAGGGGGAAAGGATGATGGGACATGGGAAGGGACGGAGGAGGGAGGAAGGGAGAAAGGGAGGGAGCGAAGGAGGAGAAAAGAAAGAGATTGCAAGACGGAGAAGGAGGATGGAGGAGGAATCCTATGGTAGGAGCAAGGAGGAGAGGACAGCAGGCAGCAGGCAGCAGGCAGCAGGCGGCAGGCGGCAGGCGGCAGGCGGCAGGCGGCAGGCGGCAGGCGGCAGGCAGGCAGCAGGCAGGAGGAGGAGGGAAGTTGAGGAGCCAGCGGTCACGTTCATCACGGTCTTGTCGATCTTCCAAGTTTGCAGGAAATTGCAGAAGAGAGTAACGTTGCTGGGAATGTCGAGTGACCTTCTGATCTCTTGGGACGCGTCTTTACAGCTGCTCACCCCGTCAGCAGCGCCTCCCCGTCCCACCTCGCACTCTCACCGACGATGAATCTCGTCCTCCGTGCAGCGGCACC
>NW_005434654.1:802592-814207 GCF_000315625.1 Guillardia theta CCMP2712 | reverse complement strand
CAGGATAGCCGAGAAAACCTGCCAGCCAGCATCCCCGGTGACTTCCCTGACAAGACGAGAGCTGACGAGTAGATGGAAGGTGAGCTGGGATAGAGCTGGGGGTAGAGCTGAAGAAAGAGGGCGGGGAAGAGAAGGGAAAAGGAGGAAGGGGGGAGGGAATTTGGAAGCAGCAGGGGGGGAGGGGGAGGAGGAGGAGGAGGAGGAGGAGGAGGAGGAGGAGGAGGAGGAGAGCTGAGACAGAGGAGAGCTGGGTTTTCACCTGCTTGCAAGGGTGCGGGCAAGTGCTGGAGGATGTGCGCTCCTGTCAAGTCCCCGTAGGTGGTGAGGTCGAGGAGGACTTCTGTCCTCTCCCTCCTGATCACTTCAGCCGCCTGCCTGCCCCCGACGCCGCTGAAGGAGATGAAGGAGACGGAGCGACCGCGGAAGAGGAGGCGGTCGGGGGGAGGGCGGCGCGTGAGCGTGTAGATTCGGACCTGAGGAGGGTCCGACTGCCGCGAATGCTCTTGCAAGACCCCGGCGAGGAGGCTGTAGAGGACGTCTGACTCCCTCACCTCCCACAGCAGGTACCCGATCCGCAGCTGCGGCTGGTACTTACACGTCGGGCACGTCCGGAGTCTGGCGTACGTGCCGTTGACGGGAGAGGAGACGTAGGACTGGTTGACGTGCCGCTCGACGACCTGGCTGCCGAGCTCGTTGCCGAGGAAGATGAGCGAGTTATGAGGGGTCATCTTGATCCCTCCCCTCTCCAGCTCCTCCTCCGACATCCCCAGCGTCAGCTCCACCGCTCGCACCAGCTCCTTGTAGTGGCGGCCCAGATCCTTCCAGCTCGCCGACCCGTAGCGCCAGGGGTAGACAGTGAGGGCGACGCGAGCACGGACCAGGGGGTCCTGCTCCGAGCTCCCCAGCAGCGCCACCTGCCTGTCCGTCAGCCGGACGGCATCGCCGACGCGTCCGACTTTGACGTAGCACTTGATGAGCAGGTCAACCCACTTGGGCTCCACGTCTCGTAGAGCGTCAGCCCTTGACGAGTTCTTCTTCGGCGTCTCCTCCATACGGGCTATTCCCGTATCCTCCTCCACCACCATTTTCCCTTCCTCCTTCCCTTCCTCCTTCCCTTCCTGCTTCACCTCCTTTCCCCCCTTGTCCCGCGTGTCCCTCGCCCTCTTATCTCTCTTCTCCTTCCTTCCTCTTCCCAGGCCTGCAAGGCCTTCGAGGACGCGCACCGACGTCTCGTACTCCCCGAGCTCATACCGCACGAACGCATGGTTGAAGGCGAGGTCAGGCTGCCCGGGGAAGGCCAGGGAGGCATCGTGCAGGAGATCAGCTGCCTTCCCCTTGTCTCCAGCCTTGAACAGCACATTCACCTGCTCGAACCAGGCCATCGGATCCCCAGGATGCTCCCGCACCAGTCGAGGAGACTCGCTGGAGATGAGCTGCATGGCGTTAGCAAGCGCACGAGCAAGAGCGTCTCCCTCACCTCTTCCTTCCTCAGCACTCTCCCCTCGCTCGTCTGCTGCCATGAAGCGACAAGCAGCAGCGCCGCCAACCCCATCCCCATCCCCATCCCCATCGTCCCCCCCACCAGGGCTTGTTGACTTTGACCTGCGACCCCTTGAAATTGTTTATATGGAACCATGGCGGGAGGGAGGAGGGACGAAGGGAGGGAGGAGGAGGGGGGGGATGGGGGGAGGAAGCAGCGTGAGTGAGTGAGTGAGTGAGTGAGTGAGTGAGTGAGTGAGTGAGTGAGTGAGTGGGAAGGAGAAGGGACAGAGGGACAGTGGGAGCGAGCGAGCGAGCGAGCGAGCGAAGGAGGGAGGGAGGGAGGGAGGGAGGGAGGGAGGGAGGGAGGTGCCAAAACATAGGGACTGGAAACGAAGGGAGAGGGATTGGAGGAGGAGAGACGGAGGGAAGGAGGCAAGGGAAGATGGTCGATGACGCGAGAGTCACGGGGAGGGGGGCGGGGGGATCGAAAATGACTGAACAAGAAAGTGGAGGGCCCATGAGCGATGTATGGAGCGATGCCAGTTACGGTGAGGGATGTGAATTGAGGACGCGGTCGGACGGACGGAGGAGAGGAGAGGGAGGGAGGGTGCGGGAGCACGAGTGGGTGCAGGGCAGGAGCATCGACTTCACATGCGTGAAACGCCCTAGGGAAAAGAATAAACTAGTCGGTGGTGAACCGTCAGCTGCGTCCTTCCATCATGCATGCTTCACGTCGCTCATGAAGGGCCTGGAGGGGATCGGAGAGGGTCAGCAGGGCTCGAGAGGAGAGGAAGCGGCCTACGAGTCATGCCGGATGAGGAGGATTGGACTGTCTCGCTCTCGTTTCAGCATCGTCACACCCCTGGCGACGCCAGGCCGTCAACTGGTGATGAACGAGACGGAGGAACGAGATGGAGGAACGAGATGGAGGAACGAGATGGAGGAAGGGGACGCTACGGCGCTCCTACCTGTATTGCCCGGCGACGGTTCCCGTCAGCTGAGGGTCGGAGGTCAGCGGGAGGGTAGAGCAGGAGGAAGCAGCAGACCTTCAGCGACCTGAGGATCGCGTGCTGGTTGTGCTCGTTGATGACTTTCACGAAGGGGATCCTGCCCCTCGCGTCAGCTCCGCTCGTCATGGCTCTCAGTCCGGCCGCTACCTCGCGTGCGATGCGAGGGGCAGGAAGTTCTCATGCTCGGGCAGGACCTTGGCGTTGTGGATGAGCGACAGGATGACCCGGTCATACTCGGGCTGCAGCAAGTATCTGCAAGAGGCACAGGTTGGAAGGGGAGGGGAGCGAGAAGGAGCTTGTTCCACCTCAAGTCTCCCCACAGCTGAGAGTTGGGCTGAGAGCTGGCGAGGGCGATGGAGTCGTAGAGACCCTGGGAACCTCCGTCAGCCTGACGCGCACGAGCTCCCTGAGGGAGGGAGGGGCAGACCGAGAAGGGGTCGTGCACCTCAGGGGAGGGATGCTGCCTCTTGGCTCTAGACACCTGGAGGGTTCACGCCATGAACGATGAGAGGAGGGAGGCCGTCAAGGATACCTCTGGGACGATGCAGTCCCTCCCCATCCTCACGTCCTGCAAGTTCATCCACTCGTCGAACACCTCTGCCGTGTCAGCTCGCTCCCACTTGTCTGCGAGGGAGCAAGTCAGTCGCCCGGCTCCCCATGCACGCTCTGCTGACCCATCACTTCCTTCCATGCGTCCCGGCTCATCAGCGACATCACGCCCGAGTAGAAGGAGTCGCGCAGGAGCCGCCACTCGTCCCAGTGGAAGTGAGAGAGGCCATTCTCATTGAACGCCGAGACGCACCAGAGAGACCGGTCGAGCTGCAGGAGAGGAGCGGAGGCGTAGAAGAAATCCAAGACATCCGGAGCAAACTTCATCGAGTTTCCAATCACCAGGATGTCGCTGTATTGCTTCGGCAAGCTAAGCACATGCTTGATCGAATGAACTTGAAGCTTGGAGTGCCGCTTTCGCAGGTTGTGCTCGTTCGCTTCGGTGTACATGATGGTTTGTGCCAGTCCCTTTGCAACATACTTGTGAATGACGGAGCTCAGCTTGCCATGCTGCGAGTCCTGGGCGATGAAGATGTCGTGATTCTTGACCCCTGGGAGCTCAAACAGTGTTGAGAGAGTCTGCGAGATGTCGTTGATGTCATGAGAGGAAGTCGTGATAACCAATAGTGCCACTTTCGAAAGATCAAAGTTTGCTTTCGCTGCTTGCAAGTCCGACTGAGAGACAGAGTCTCCTTTCTTTTCGCCACCGGCAGCAACGCCTTCCTTGACCTTGTTCTCGTCCTTGGCATCTCCTGTCTTAACGGCTCCTGGTGCTTGTTCACCTGCCTTCCCTGTGTCGTCACTCTTCTTGACAGTCGACCCCTCTTCGAGTGCCTTCACAGGTTGATCAGAGTGAGCAGCTGCAAGCATCAGTCAGACTAAGACTCGACGTCAACGCGTTGAACCATTTGCAGCGTCATGGGCAGCCTGCAAGAAGAGTCAGGACCCTTTCTCTCGCTGCTGTCAGAGTCGACCTGCTCGGGTTGTTCAACCTTGTGCTGCTTGGGAATCTTTCAACAGCAGGAGGTCAGGAACTGCATGGCATCATCATATACTACCTCAGATCCACTCCCTGCGCCCTGTTGCTTCCCTTCTCCCGATTGCTCCTCTTGCTTCCCCTGCTCAGCCTTGGTATCCTTCGAGTCCTTCTGCAGTTGACCCTCCCTCTGATCGTGCTGCTGAGCTTCCTGAACTTTGGCCTCGGCATGCTCTTGTTTCTGCTTCGTCTCATAGTCTCGGCGCTTCTGCTCCTCCTCCTTGCCCCTCTCGTGCTGATCCTTGTCCTTCGCGTCCAGCTGCTGTTTTCCTTCTTCCGATCCAATGCTCTTCCCGCGCTCGTCGGACTGATGACCATGATCTCCGCTCCTTGGACCTTCCTGACATTCAAGTCGTCAGCATCGGAGCAGCTTCAGGGATCTTCTCCTACAGTCTTCGAGCCCCTCGCCTCTTCGCGGGGAACGTCCTGGCCCACCTTCCCCTGGTTGGCAATCTGTTCGACAAAATCGGTGGAACATCAAAGGATGCAAGAGGACTTCACCTGGGGAGCATGCTGCCGTCGCACAGCCTCTACCTCTGCCTTGATCTGATCGCTCTTCCTCTTCAGCTCGTTGTAAACGTCGCCCTCATTGAAGCCCAAGAGCACCTCAATCCCTTCGTAGCCCTCCACCTCCTGCAACTTCTCCAGAGCTTTTGCGAATCCCCTCACTTTGTCCTGCCATAGATGGCCGAGCTTCGTCTCTGGGCCCAGGAGAACCATCCCGACCATCCCATACACCTTGAGTGCGTCCCCCCGCATGATCTGGCCAGCAAGGAAGTAACCAGCTGCGGACACCCAGACGAGGACCAGGCAGGAGATGCAGCAGGAGATAAAGCCGAACCCCTTCTTGCCTCTCCTCTTCTTCGGGCTGGTATCCCTCCTCCTCCTCGCCCCTCCTCCTCCTCCTCCTCCTCCGTGCGCCTCATCCTCCCATCGCGGCAGCATCGTCGACTGCCTTCCCCGATGAATCCACACATCCACCACCCCACCCTCCATGATAAGTCTATCACCCACCACCACCCCATCAAATGTATGCATTTCCTATCTGTCACCCACATTTTTCCTTAAACAAGTACCCCCAGTTGATCACCAACACCCATGTCACAGTACCCCACCCTACTTTCTGGAGAGTTCACCCTGCTGGCAAAGCTCCTGTACTGCTGCACGATGATGCGAGTCACGGGGGATCATGAAGCGAAGAATGTGAGACCATCTCGACAAGTGTGAGATGTGAGATCGTCTCGACCAGAGTGAGTTGATCTGATGACATGTGACATCATTTCCTATTTTATGCGCGATCTAAGAAACCGTCTAATCGGCAAGCTCATGGTGAAAACATCACGATGTGCATGGACGGCAAGGGTAGGAATGAGAATCATCAACGTCTTCGTCACAACATGACGGGGAGGATTATGTGAGTAACAACAAAAATCCCATCCTGACAATCAACAAAAGATTTTCGTTTGCAAGGGTGTTTGTAGCAGGAAATTCTCGAGTCATAGATGGATTAGTATCAACATGGGGTCAAATCAAAGCATGTCCCTTCCTGCAATTCAAGAGCAGCAGCTTATCGAGCTCTTATGTACCAGACCACAATCAAAGCATCAGAGAACAGACTGTAACAAAGTAAAAATCGAAAGTTCGATGCTGCTCCCACCAAGAACCCTTCAGTGCAAGTGAAACCCACCAGCACAAGGCTTATCAATGTGTATTAACATGAACATGCACCCGATGGGTTCTTCTGTTGACTTGGCGTGTCTAACTTGACTTCCACCAGTTCCGAATCCTTCTTGACCGCAGCATTTTCAGCTCCTGTCATTCGAGAGTGACTAAGGATCACAAGCAACTAGGACCCAAGAAACAAATCGTCTACCAGGAAGCTGTTGGGCAAGCTGACGGAACAACGATTTCACATTCAGACCAGCTTTAGCGCTGCCGGAAATTTTTCAGGACGAATTTTGATGCTACGTTCCTGAGGGGCTCACCTGGTCTCGACGAACAGAATTTTGAAGCTTTTGGCCTTTTCCTCTCCCTGCTCTAAGTCAATATTTTGTGTATGGTTTTGTGAAAGTTCGTTGAAATCAAACCTCCTCCCTTGTGACACGACGTTTCTCTGCTAAATCCGTTTTGTTGCCCACCTTCAAGTTCAAGTCATGTCGAGAAAATCCTGTCAATTGTAAACACACCAGAGCCAGAATGACGTCTTCTCCTCTCTCTTGGCGAACTTCATCTATCCATTTCCCTATTCACGCACAAATGTTTCAGTCCCCCCTCTAACTGCAATGGACAAGCATGTAGAGTAAGCTTGCTTTAAGAGAGAGGATTCGAAAGATTCTAGTGCAAGATTCTTGTGAGTCGACCTGCATTGTCGAAGGATTCTCGGTTCGTGACATCATACACTATAACTGCTACAGAGGAATCGCGGATATAGCTCGGTATCAAGCTTCTAAATCGCTCCTGTATAGCGGAACAACGAAATGTGTCAGAGATAATGACAACGGACGTTCAAACATCTTTTGCACAAGACATTCAATGAGATATGCACCTGGCCTGCTGTATCCCACAGCTGTAACCGAACCACCCTATCATCCAAGTACATAGTTTTCGATAGGAAATCAATTCCTATCGTCGCCTGGGTTTCAAACGTGAGAGCATGTCAAAAGTATCAGGACGTGAGTGTTTGGTAGAAGGAACCATAATGGTTCGGCATCGCGGAGACTGAGATGATTGCTAGCTGTGACGCATGCATTGCAAAGAGAACTGTTGAGGAGGTATTTGGTGTAGCTATGTGGTGCCACGAGCCCAGCAGGCGCAGTGTGAGCAGGTACCTGATACGTGCTGTCGAATTTGTCGTACATGAAGCGCGTGATGATCGATGTCTTGCCCACGCTCTGATCTCCCAAGAAGACAAGCTTGTACTTGGCGAGCGGCGGTGCCGCCTGCGCGTTCGCCATGCGTGGAGCGGCGGGAAGTCGATGAGGCAGAGGGGATAGTGGGGTAGGTGTCGAATGGTAGGTGGGGGTGGACAAACGATGATTGGCAGATGGTAGGGTGAGGAAAAAACTGGTAGGGGTACTAAAGTTCCATCACCCCTTGGTCGTTTTGAGGTAGATGATAGCGAAGAATAACCGGTATCTAATGCAAGCTTGATAGGATGTTGGGGTGAGGCGATGAAGAGGGTAGACCCTACCGGTGAACCGTCGAAGTCAGAGGGTAGAAGGATGTAGGGGTCCATTTTGAAGAGAAAAGAAGGGGTCACTAGGTAGGATCCGGTGGGGTGGGGCGGCATCATTACCGGCGGGGGTGCCCCTACCCTATCAGAGAGGGGGGTGACGTGTCTGTGTCAAACAAGGGGTCCATCGAAACAGGGTACTCTTAGTACCCGTGCTTCAGAGCTTAATGATCATGATAAAAAAGGGGGTAGGGGTCATACAAATTCATGGAGATGGCCGAAACAGCACTAGGGGTGCCTGCAAACAGGCCCCCCTCAGAACAACACCTTGTTTCGCACGATGGCAGAACTTCTGCCGACTGTCTCAGTGCCAGTCACCCCCGGGCCCGGGCCCCGGGCCTCCGGACTCCGAAGTGATCCACCCGGACAGGATCCGGCGAAAGTTGCGAGGGGTACTACCTAGTACCTCTGGACACGGGTCATTTTCCGGGTGCAAGCCCCGGTAGGGGGGTGGGGTGTGCGTCCTATGGAAGACGCAGGTATGGCATTGTTGCGAGGAAAGCGTCGGTACCCTGAAGCGAGCCTCCACCATCTCCTCTCAGCCCCTACCTACCCGTATCTCATCCTCTCTTTTTCCCCTCCTCCTCATCTCCATCCTGAGCTCTCCTCTCGTCCTCTCGCCACTGGCCATCTCCAGCAGTCCTCGTTTGCTATGTTTTTTTTTTCCTGCCACATTCCTTCCACTGTTTCTTCCCGCATGTTCATGTGAAACTTTGACATCAATCTGTTGTTGAATTGATGAGTGACATGTAAAACTCTTCCTCTTCGCGCAACTGTCCCGATCTTCGACTTCTTTTCATGGTGGATCCACAACCTGCTGCGCGCTTTACGCGTCTGTTGAGTTGAACGATGGTATCTCTGTGTGACTTCAATCTTTCAGTAGCCATGCAGGACCAAGAGGACCGGTCTGTCAAAGTGATTTCAAGCTCGTGTGTGCATGCTTACACTGTCTTTGTAGGGTTTTCATGCCGGTCCTGTGGTATTTCCGTCGCAACGACGGGAGGCTACAGAGTTACAGCAAGGTAGGACGGCAGCTTCTGCACGCCACCGAATGAGAGCATGACCAGGAGGATAGCGAACTTATCGAAACCGAGTTCAGTAGCGGCAAGGACGAAGCGCTGATGTAAGTTCAGTGACCTGTCCTTGACTCGTTGTAACCCTCCGATCGGACAGGTATGAGGGAAAGTACAAGGTCATCTTCGAGAGCTTGAAGCAAGTGCGATGTGATAGCGGGACCGAGCGCGAGGTCGTGCGAGGAACATGGCACTTCCAGCGATCAGATGGAAGCTTTCAGGTCTTGCTCTCTGGCACCTGTTGCGCAAGTCTCGTAACCCATGATGGTGCAGCCATATCCTGCAGACGTTGCGACTCAGCTCGAGGAGGCCTTTGGCAAGGATGGTGAGAAGGCGAGAGGCGATTTGTCGCATCTTGAGACTCGTGGGGGAGCAGGGGAGCTGTGCAAGGAGGAAGTTGCCATCGGCGACGACAGGTTTGTCAGCGCCGACGAGGAGGGAAGGATGTTTCAAAGGCGGCAGAACACAGACACAAAGAGACAGGTCCTGAGAGGGACATGGCTGATCCTTCAAGGAGATGGAGCGAAGACAGGGGCAGGAGCAGACGGGGCGTTGATCGTGCTTCAGGAGGAAGGGGGGAGAGGAGAACGAAAGAACGTGGCGTTGGAGTTGACCAAGGGGTACTTCGAAGGATACTCAGAAGGGCAGGAGGCGGCCAAGTCACTGATGGCCTGGTTGGAGCCGGAAGGTCAAGAGCGGGAGGGGGAAGGAGAGGAGGAGGAGATGGAAGGGAAGAAGGAAGACGTACCTCATCCGGGGTGTGGCTTGTGGTTCTGGGGGCAAAGCGAGAGGTACCTTGAGCCTCTTCCTGAGACAGACTCCAAGGCACTCGAGCTCGCCTGCGTGCGCGGGATCTCGAGCCTGACCTTGGCGGTCCGCGGGGACGAGTTTCGGTGCGAGGTGAGGAAGAGGAGGATGACGTCGTTGCGGACGGGAGAGCCGTTCGTGCTCATGCGAGGGTCCTGGTTCTACCAGAAGAACAACGGGAGCTTCCATCCGTTCGATGAGGAGGTGGCGAGGCTGCTGGAGGACGGCTTCATCCAGCAGGATGCGACGAGGGAGCAGCAGAGGATGTCGGAGATGGACTCTGAGACCCTGCGGAGGAGGATCGACATCGACGAGGATCGGTTTGTGTGCCGCCGACGACGGGGAGGATACTGCCAGGTGCGGAAGGGAACAGACACGGTGAGGCTCGTGATCCGAGGTCACGAGTTGCGCGCGCGCTTCAAGCCCCCGCACGTCCCTGTCTTGGCTGCCTCGCAAGAGGAGGATGGGGGGGGAAACTTGTCAGAGGAGGACAGCAACTACGACCAGAGGGAAGGAGAGGCCGGGGACTCCTCGTCCATGTTCCCCTTCGACCAGAAGGGGCAGAAGCAGCTGGATGAACTCTATCCCCTCGGGCTCCACAAGCTCTGCGGGGCTCAGATCTCGGAGGACGACAGCACTTCCAGCGAGGGGGGGAAGGGGAGGACGAGGTGGATGCAAGAGCTGTCGACGAGGAGCAGCCTGGCGATAGACGAGGCGCGGTCCAAGAACTCAGAGGCCCTGCAGCAGTACCGAGATAAGGCGCTTGAACGAGGCCTCGTCGTCCGAGCTGGGGTCGAGACCATGACGAGGGACATCCTGCGCAGTCTGACGTCGTTCGGCGAAGTCCTCCCTCCTGAAGTTGCTACCGTTGGAAAACCTTCCATGCAGCTCGTGGGCAAGGTATGTAATGTGCCCTACCCCCCCCCTCCTCCTCTTGCTCCTCCTCCTCCTCCTCCTCCTCTACCTCCTCCTCCTCCCACCCTTTCGCTCCTCTTGTTGGCCCCTTCACTCAGTCCCACTCCCAACTTTCGTTTTGCTAGTCTGAGCCGTCGGTCAGGTGGTTGGTTTCACTTCAGTCATCGGAACTTGGATCGTAGGCGGAATCTCCAATGCAACAGCCAGCGGTCTTCATCCTCTCCTTCTACCTCCCAAACCCCCTTCTTCCTCTCTTGCTCGTTATCCTCCCTCCCTCCCTCCCTCCCTCCCTCCCCTGCCCATCTTTATATGCCACTTACTCAGCATGCCTTCAGGCATCACGGTGGTAGAAAAAGCTGCGGACGGGACGCTGGGGGCAGGGCAGGCAATGCTGTCCGGAGTACAGACTGTCCTGTCTGCAGCACAGGCCGATATTCTGCTGGGAGTTGAGGTGAGACAGGAGGAGCAGGAAGAGAGCAGGGAAGGAGGGGAGGAGCAGCGACGGAAGGAAAGAGTGCAGAGGAACAAGCTTGTGGTGGAGGTTCATGCGGAAAAGCAGCAGCAGCACCAGCACCAGCAGCACCAGCTAGAGTGGGGGGTAGGAGGAGGAGGAGACTAAGAAGCGCAACAGGGGGCTGCGATCTTGGAAACGCTCATCATGTATCATGAGCTGGAGGTCAAACATCTCTACACGGACATCACGTACTTCTGCTGCTGCTGCTGCCGTCCATCCCCCTCACCCTCCTCCTTAGGTACATGCAACTTGCGCAAGGAATCGCAGCCTATGCCTCTTTGCAGAAGGTGAAGATCAGCCCCTCCCCACCAGCCCCTCCCCCCCTCTCATCCCCTCCCCTCCCTCCCCTCCCTCCCCTCCCTCCCCTCCCTCCCCCCTCCTTCCCTGACTGCTCTCTTCAGCTTGTTCGTCCACATTATTTCCACGAGGGGGCAATGGAGGCGATTCTGAAGAAGGAGGAGCCGAGAAAGATTCCTCGTCCCACAGACGAGACTATCAGGACCTGGCAGCGATACATGCGTATGTCCTCCTGCGCCTACGGCACTTTCTATCAGGTCTGCTCCTCCTCTCCATCCTGAAGCGCAGCCTTTATGCTGCTCATCTCTACAATCACCACCATCACCACCACCATCACCATCATCACATCCACTTCTGTCAGTTCTGCTAATCATGATCTAATTCACTCATCTCGTGGCAGATCGCCTTCGGAGTTCTCAGTCCTCTCAAATCACATCAGAGCAACGAGTTCACCCTACTCAATCGACTTGGAGTGACCAAGGAGACCATGTGAGGAGCTTCCTCCTCCTCCTCCTCCTCCTCCACCACCACCACCACCACCACCACCACCACTCTCCTCCTCCTCCTCCTCCTCTGTGTCCTCTGTGTCCTCACTCTCATCTTCCTCTCCGTGTCCTCTTTTCGTTCGTTCTCTCCTCCCTTCTCTTCCTTCCTTCTCTCCCCTGCCCATTATCTCCGCACCATCAACCTGCTTCTCTCC
>NW_005434654.1:773015-797717 GCF_000315625.1 Guillardia theta CCMP2712 | reverse complement strand
GCTCTCTCTGCTCTCTCCTCTCTCATTTTCTGGCAGCGACCATTCTCTCGCCCCGTATGAGAATGCTCTTAACGGCCTCATGGTGCCTTGAGGGCTCACCATCGACGTGTCTGCTTCCATCGTTCTTCTTGATTTTTCGTTTCCAAGTTGAACTTATGTACCTTTCTCCTTTTCCTCGTCTTCCTCCTCCTCCTCTCCTCTCCTCTTCTCTCCTCTTCTTCTTCTCCTCTCCTCTCCTCCCTCTCCTCTCCACTACACTACACTCCTCGCAGTCCCCCGTCATGTCCAGCTCCCAGCACGGGCCCGCCAGGGTCACACGAGGAACCGGAGGAAGTCCTGCAGCATTTCCTGCCGCCCGGAAAAGAGCTCCGTCACCTTGCTGAGCAGCTGTTCCTGCGACAGCCCTCCCTCCTTGAACACCTTGAGCATGTTGACAAACTTCAGAAACGACTGGTTGTCCAGGACCTCTGACGCCTGGTTGGCGAACTTGGACGCCAGATCGAGGGTGGCGGGTGACGTTAGCGTCAGGGGTCGGATGAGGAGCGTCTGCTCTGCCGACGGCTGCTCCACGATCAAGGACGAAGGGAACGGCCCGCGGGCAGAGGACGCGGTGGGCACGAGGCCGTCGACGTCCCTGCCACTGTGCAACCTTGCCTCGAGCATGGCGATGCGGCCGAGCAGCTCCCGCTCGCGCTCTGCGAACCTCTCGCGCGCACTGGTGAGGGCGGAGATGGCGGCGATCTTCTCATGCTCCACCTCCCGCATCCTGATCTCTGCCTCCGACAACTTGGCTGAGTCCTGCAGGACCAGCACCTCCACGCGGTTCGAGAGCTGAACAAAGCGCTGCTCCTCCTCCTCCATGATCCCCTCCAGGCGCTGGAGGAGGCTCAAGTAGCACCTCTGGATTTTCTCCGGCTCCTGCCTCTGCCCTGCCTCCTCGTCCTCGTCCTCGTCCTCGTCCTCGTCCTCCTTAACACTGCCCGTTCTGCTTGCTGTCGATGGCTCTGACCTGCTTTCCCCAGACAGCTCGCCATGCCATTCATGTTGGGAGAACTCTTGCTTGATAGCCTGGCACAGCTGGACCTGGTAGGAGGAGAAGGATTGGACAAGCTTCATCTTCTCCTTGAGCAGCACGTTCTCTCTCCGCAACTTCTGCAGCTCAATCTCCGTTGAGATCGTCGCCAGCTCGCGCTTCCTCCGGGAGCGTTCGGCTGCGGTCGAGGAACTCTGAGCGTTTCATCGCAGAGGGGCAACAAGCTCACCTGACAGTCTGTTCTTGAGTAGACGAAGCTTCAGCTTTTGCTCATCTGTGATTTTTTTCCTGCCTCCTACTTTTCCCTGTCCCTCAAGAATTTCTTCGGCTCTTTCCCCTGCGGCTCCTCCTCGACCACCACCACGTCCTTCTCCAGCTGCTCCTACTGCTCCTGCTTCTATTTCCCATGCTCTCATTCCATGAAACATACTCGACTGCTCTGCCGTTTCTTGCACACTCCCATCCGATACAAGGACCTTGACATTCCCTCTTCCACTTCGTGCAGCCGCACTCTGTTGACTTGTTGACTTCGCAATGAGCACTCCAGCAAAGTTCCCTTCAACATCTACATCTCGGCTTGGAGGCCCTTTTCTTCCGCCATGAGCCATTTCTCCTTCAACCTTGACATCAGACCAGCGTTCGGCTCTGCGCTTACTCTCTGCAAGGTCGTCCTCCGTGGGCCCACTTTCCTCCACCCTGCGGCGTTTGCCAGCAAAAGGAGCAAATGCAGAACCGATGCTCCTGATTGAGCCACTCCTCCCCTCCCCCTCCTCCTTCTCCTCCTCCTCCTCCTCCTCCTGGGCTTTCACATCCCCTTCGCTTGCCATCCAACCCACCAGGTGCTCGCTCCATCCCCTCACTGCAATCCCAGAGCTAGCTGTATCAAGCTGATCTTCTTCCTCCTCTCCTCCTCCTCCTCTGTGTACAACTGCCCCTTCTCTCTCTCCTTCCGCCCCCTCCGATCCCCCTCCCCTCCTGCCGCCCAGCATTTCGCGCTGTATCCTGCACCCTACCCTACCCTTACCTTGCAAGGCTTCATCGTGCCCTGAACTGCTGGAGATACCACTCAACATCAACGATTTCATATTTCAGCTTATATTTTCTAAGTGATAGGTCCTCTTTATGCATGGTTCACAATACCCCAATCTCAATTTGACCCCTCCATTCACCACCCCTACCCCATAAATATGCCCGAATAATTATTTTTCCAGCTGGTCATCTGCAGGTTTTCACCCCCCCAGAGGGACTACCCCATATGTTCCAGGCAAAAGGAGGGGTGCATGTACGAAAAGCGAAAACTATGGCAAAGGATGCGAGATGTGGAGAGAGAACAGACGAGGACGAGGAAGAGGACGAGAACGAGGAAGAGGACGAGGACGAGGAAGAGGACGAAGAGAAGGAGAAGGACGAGGACGAGGACGAGGACGAGGACGAGGACGAGGAAGAGGAGAAGGAGGTAAAGCAGGTGAAGGAGGAGGGGGGGGGAGGGGGGAGGCGCAAGGATGAAAGGGAGCAGTCAGAGGGAGGTGGAGAGGGAGAAAGTGCGTGGGGGGATGGCATGAGAGATGTGGTTTAAACTGTTTGAACTGTGTTGGTTTGATTTAAACTGTTTGAACTGTGTTGGTTTGATTTAAACTGTTTGAACTGTGTTGGTTTGATTTAAACTGTTTGAACTGTGTTGGTTTGATTTAAACTGTTTGAACTGTGTTGGTTTGATTTAAACTGTTTGAACTGTGTTGGTTTGATTTAAACTGTTTGAACTGTGTTGGTTTGATTTAAACTGTTTGAACTGTGTTGGTTTGGTTTAAACTGTTTGAACTGTGTTGGTTTGGTTTAAACTGTTTGAACTGTGTTGGTTTGGTTTAAACTGTGTTGGTTTGGCCTTGCAAGTAGGATGCCGAGGGGTCTTATCAGAGGCAGTCCTTCATGAGAGAAGCTGGAGGAGCGCAATCACTGAGTCGAGCAAGGAGCAGCGGCGAGGTGATAACAATCAAAGTAAGAGAACAATCTTATGTCAAATCAAAGATAGAACATCCAAGAGAAAAACAAAAAGTGCCGTTACACCACACAAGTCGTAGGACTATGATTCCTTCATCTCCACGTCACCTCCTGCAGCAATTTTAGCCCTCCTGACCTGATAATACTCACACGAACCTCCAGCCGGTTCTGAAGCAGGTTCCACCTTGTCACTTTCATCCTATTGTAAAGGTCAGGCATGAAGGAAAGCAGAAAAGAAAAGCCCTACAGGCTTCTTTTCAGCTGTTTCAGTCTTGGGAGCATCTAGTCCACCAGAAGTCAAGCCAACTTCATCAGGTTTGATCCCTCACCTTTTTCAGCCTCCACAGTCTCCGCAGGCGCCTCAGTTTGCATCGCTTCTGCCTTCCCTTCGGCCTCACTCCGCAGATCCTCCTTCTCCTTGTCGTTTCCTTTCTCGTCTGCCTCGTTTGCTGCCTTGGTCTCGCTCTCCTTGTCTCCTTGAGTTGCACTGCCATCCATGTCGACATCTTTGTTCTCCGCGGCAGGCTTCTCCTCTTGCTTCTCCTTATCTGCTGGGGTCGAGTTTTCTTCCGCATTTTCCTCGGTCTTTTCCTCGGTGACTTTTTCCTCCTCCTGCTTCTTCTCCTCTTTGACTTCTTTCACTTCCTCCTTCTTGTCCTCTTTCTCTTCCTCTTGCTTGACCTCTTTCTTCTCCTCTTTCGGCTCCTCCTTCTTGTCCTCAGCATTTTCTGCCTTCTCTGTCTTCGCGGTTTCTTTCTCAGTGTCCTTGGAGTCAGCAGCTGGGAGACCAGAAGATCGATCTCTTTCCTTGGGCTCTCCTGATTAAGCTATGAGCATGGGGGAGATGCCAAGGTGTAGATTTGACGATCACCTGTCTCTGCTGAAGATTGCTCTGCTGACTGTTTCAATGGATTACGAGATGCCCTGGAATCCTGCGGGACGACCGTCACATCTTTTCTCGGCTGCAGAAAGAATCTCACGGGATCCTCTTTGTCTTCGTCCTTGTCATCTTCGTCGATCATCGGATCTCGCGGTGCTGTAGATCAAATCAGAAGGACACCAATAGCCCCAGCTCGTTTCACCTGTCTCAGCAGAACCTCCGATCTGAACGCCAGGTGCAGGGGGGACATGCCGCAAATTCTCAAAGATTCTTTCTTTGATCTTGTTCAAGTAATCTGGAAGATTTCAGACTCAAATTCCACGGAAATGGACCCGTACCTGGCGAGTTCAAATTCTCCATGTTTGAAGGTGAGATGTGCAAATGGTGATCGGGAGCAAAATATTCGTAGTAGTCGTTGTATGGCAATTCGTTGCGCAACTAAACAAGAAAGGAATGGAGGACAGGGCATTAGCACAGGGCGTCAGCGCACTCTCAAAGATCAATGCAATCCAACCTGTTCATCAAGGGCTAGAGCAGTTTCGTATGCCCAGCACCTTGCCACATTTCGAATTGTGTAACCTGCGATCGAGCTTACAATGAAATCTCGGCATCAAAAGGCTACAACCTCCTCCTCCAACAACTAGAAGTGGCTTCCCAAAGCTCTTCATAAACTCTACACACCTTCCATGACCTTTGCTGCAAGGAAGCAGTGAGCGAAGGAGGGAATAGGACGTCAGTAATTCATTACATGGATAAGTTGAATGTTCCAAGTCTGTCTCCAACAAGGGAGTCGGCACCACACTGCAGAAAAACAGCTCCTGGCTGCGAAGTAGTTTAGACTCAAAACCGAACATAGACTGACAGCCATTACCTGGTATTGCTCCATGACCTTTCGCATTACTGGCTCGAAGATCGATTTGTACGTCTCGTCATCAATTCCGTCTCTCAAAGGAAAGTTGACACTGTAATATTTGCCTCCCTTTGCCCCAATGTCTTTGCTATCTCCCGTGCCAGGGAAATACTCTCCGTACTTGTGAAAGGAGACTAACAAGAATTTGTAATGTTACAGAAATGGAGAAGTAGAAGACAGATGTTATACCCGTCATGACACGATCTGTAGTGTAGAACGCTTCTTCGACACCATCTCCATGATGGATATCGATATCAACGTATAGCACACGTTGATGAACCTGTTTTCATGTCAAAAAGACAAACAACGACAACAAAAACAAGAATACCTTCAACAACTCCAAGATTGCTAATACAATATCGTTGACATAGCAGAAACCACTGGCTTCACACTTTTTGGCATGATGGAGCCCTAATTTGACACTTGACTTGGGGGAACATTGGCGAAAAATTAAGTATCTTACCTCCAGCCCAGTTGACTGCAATATCTGCCTTTTGCATGTTCAATTTGACTGCACCGCCGATGGACCCACCAGCTGACAACTGACAAAAGTCGTACAATCCATCAAAAACCTGATGAAAATATTAGGAATGTTGCGTCCTGCGTCCAACAAAGTTCTATTTGTCAAATCTCACCGGACAATCTTCACCGACATTAACTGCAAACAATGTATTAGTGCTGCTTGAAGAAAAAAATTGCACAATTACATCTCTGTAGCTGTTTTATGTTGTCATGCATATTTTGAGGAGTAATCATCTTGAGGAATTGGACGTAATCATCTATTTTCAGGCGCTCAGCTTAAACTGTCGCGATAGGAAACCCTATACCAGCATGAAACTTGGTCATATCCCGCTCTGTCGCGGGTTGAGGTCTCTGTGAGCACATCAGTCAGTCTGGCAATTGTAAGGAAGTCAATCTTTCATACAAAGACATCCATCTTTTCATAAAGACGGTAGTTCAATAGGAGATTGTGGCACATTCGAATCCCTAAGAAGGATCCCATTAGCATGACAGATGCAGGAAAGAAAAATTTACTGTGAGGCTTCATAGGATGCCCCGGTCCATAGTAAAAGTTCCCGATTTCGGCTGAGAAAAATTGATGAGTCATGGAGCCATCAGATCGGGGATGCAGAATCGGAATCCCAACATTTACACCGAGGACAATCTGTCCGACAGGACGAGGTGCAAGATGACAGCGGAACACGAGAATCCGAACGAAATTCACATAGAGAACACATTGAAACAACAAGAGGTCCCTGATCATCCCTGAGAGTGGCAGGGAGAAGGCAGGAAACAGTTGGAATTTAGGATTGGCAGGCCGCAACAAAACAAGGGGACTGTAAGGATCTTGCACACAATGCCATGTAAGATACATCCCAACAGGTGCCGAGGGTAGGCATGCCATCTTTTGATCTCTATCGTCTCATTGTCCTCTTCGAACATCGCTCTCACCATCGTAGAAGTAGGCGACCCTTCGCTTTCCTCCTGCTCCCTGCATGCTGCTGATCCTTCCCGCCTCTCCTCCAACCCTACCCTACTATACATCAACGAGCCCCCAATCACCACCCACCTTTTCCATTCACCCACCCACCAATCGACCCACCCACCCCAACCTCCACATACCCCACCCACTGTGGGATGAATTGTGAACGTATAACATATTGGTAGCAGATGTCATATCAGCCTACGATTTCCTATGTCCTCCAAAAAGCTTGATCCTCTTAGGACAAGGACCCTACCAATGATGCAGTTATGCTACCCACCCTTCTCATGCCTACCCCTAATCTTTCATGTACCCCTCCCTTCTTCCCATGCAGTACCCCTACCTCTTCAACATACTGACAACACCCGTACAGTCCCACTTTCCGTCCTCGTCCAATGAACCCCCTGACCCCCCCTTTCCCACAAGGTACCCCTCGTAGGAGGGGTGAGACATCCTGGATCAAGGTCAGTAATCGTAATAGGGTGGGTAGGGATATACGAGATGGGGACATGGTAGGGTGTGGGTAGTGCAATGGTGGGTAGAGGAACATCAGACTACCCCTCCTTACAACTCAATTATCAGGGGTAGATAATTGGGCCGACAGAACTTGATAAGCATTGAAGCTTCAAGTTATCATTCAGCCTGACTCGCGGCGGCGGCGGCGCGCGCCGGGCCGACGGGCCCGGGCCGGGCCCCGGCACGGTCCGACCCGACGGCCGGCAGTGGCCGGGCGAGGCTCTAGTCGGACTCCGAGGCTCAGGCTGGCTCAGAGGCCGCCCGGGTCACCGGCCGCACTGCGCGCCGTGCGCACCGTCACGTCACACATCGGATCATCGGACTGGTACTACCGTACCTCAGTCCGATGATGGGCCCGGGGGACCCGGCGGTACTAGGCCCCGCCCGGCCGGGCCCTAGCCTCAGCCTCCGAGCCTCCGGTACGCTCGGAGGAGTCACTCGGCCATAGCCGGACTCGGAAGAGTCAGCGCCGCGGACTCCGGAAAGTTCTGACTGAACGGGGGCCCCGGCGCCGGTGCGGCTCAGTCAGGAAGGATGGTCGTAGAAGTAATTGTAATGATTTGTACTGTAGTTTCCATTCCCAACAGCACGCAGTACTGCATTGGTTTACATATGAAGGTTTTGAGAATTTTATCAATTTAAAGTAGTACTTACATAATTTTGAAAATTATTGAATATTTTAGTTACTCCAACTCGCCTGTAATCTTCCTCCCGAAATGTTTCTACTAATATTTAAAAAACTATTTTATAATATTAGAAATTGTACCATCAAGAACTAAAATAAAATTAAACTTAAAATAATATAAATTAGTACTGGCTGCCGGCATCGTGGTACCGGCTCTTCGATTGCCGTAGTAACAGCTGGTAGTAGCCCTACCAAGCCTGTTGTCACGATTATCTATCAGGTACCAACACACCTGCTGCTGTGTCCCTGTGCTCTGGTGGCTCGTGCTCTACTCTGGTTTGCTCTGCTCTCCTATCGCTGGAGTGCAGTCATACTCCCAGCCATGGGTGCTCCAGAGTTTTCACTGTTGAAGACGACGCGACCGATGGCTGACCACCGACTTGTGGGAGCAGAATTGTGAGCAGGACACTGTGCAGCAACAACAAGGACGACTTGTGTCTTTGTTCGATCCATGCAAGGGATAGCAAGCAAGTAGGCTTTCGATGTCCTTCAAAGCCAAAAATCCGATTCTAGAGCTCTTGAACACAGAGATTAGCTACACAAGATCTCTCAAGACCATGCTGGAGGTCTACTTCACACCACTGCGAAATGCACAGTACAAGCTCTCGCCCATACTGCAGGAGACCTTGATCGATACGATCTTTGGGAATGCAGAAGACCTCTTTGTGATAGCGGACCAGCTGCGGGTAGCGCTTGACCGAAGGATCAAGAGCACACGCGCAGAGGAGGTGCCAAAGGTGGGAGACATCATGTACAACATCGCGCCACTGCTCAAGTTGTACCAGAGGTATGTCAGTCACTACGAGCGGGCATCACAGTGCTACTTCGAGAGCAAGGAGAAGGTGAAGGAGTTTGCGCTGTTTCTTGAGAAGGCTCAGATGAATCACGAGTCCTCCGTGCTGTCCCTTGACTCCTACCTCATCATGCCTGTCCAGCGGATCCCAAGGTACAAGCTGCTGCTGGAGGAGATCTTGAAGTACACCCCTGAGGACGCCGAAGATTACGAGGACCTGCGAAGAGCGTTGAACTTGATCTCAGAGCAGGCCGACCAGTGCAACGAAGCAACTCGCCGACGGGAGAACACGGAGAAGCTGCGCTCGATTCAGAAGAATTTCCCTGGGATCGACCTGGTGGATCCTGAGAGGAAGATCATCAGGGAAGGGAAGCTCACCAGAATCACGACCAAGGAGCCCAAGGAATACTACTTCTACCTGTTCAACGACGCGCTGATCTATGCCCAAGAGGTGCAGTTGGGAGTGCTGAAGCAGATGAAGTTGAAGAGGAAGTTCGACATTGGGAATCGGTACGGCATGGAGGTCAAGAACAAGCTCATCCATGGAGGGAGGATGATCAAAGTCGAGGAGATATCAAACCCAGCCGAGAGCCCTCTGTCCTGGGAGGTTTTCACGTCTCAGAAGTCCTTCAAGGTGCGTGCTTCCACCGAGGAGGAGAAGACAGGGTGGTTCAACGACATGAAGGAGGCCCTGCGGGAGGCGGAGCAGTTCTCTATGATGGGGATTGCAGCGCCTGTCTATGGCACCGTGACCAAAGCCTGTCAGATTTGCTCGTCCCGATTCGGCAGCATCAGCAAGAAGCGCTTCAACTGCCGTAAGTGTGGGTTGTACATCTGCGGCAGGTGCTCGCTCTCCATGGAGGAGAACGGGTGTGGCCACCAGGGGAATTTCCTCCCTTTCGCCCTTCGCATCATTACTGTACATAACGAGGACCTGATCGAATGGCACAGGAGCCTGCTCAAACAGTCGCAGAAGCTGGACGAGAAGGTGGGGAAGGTGAGGGTCTGCCATCGGTGCATGTATGGGAAGGAGTACAACAGGAAGTCCGAGTTCCAATACCTGTCGTGGATCAAGGCCAACAAGCTTTACAACAGCCAGGGATACATCAACTTTAAGAAGCAGCCTGACAAGCAACTCGTCATCAAGGAGTATCAGCTGAGGGAGCGGAACAAGGAGGAGCTGAACGGGGTTGAGATCGTGGAGAGCAGGGAACACGTCCGAGGCCTCGGGCTCATCGCGAACCAGTATGAGGTCTGCAGCTCCTGCCAGTCCATCCTCCTCCACTGCCGGTGCAATGGTGCCAAGTGCAAGCGAGCAGGCTCGGGAGAGCTGTCGACTCCGAGGACCTGGACGTCCTCGTCTGTGGATGAGAGCATGATGGGGCAGGGGCTGGATGGTGCGGAAACGAGGAGCAACGGAAGCAGCAGCGAGGGAGCGACGAGCTCCGACGAGGACTACGAGGAGCACACCGCGTCGGGTGAACTGTTCAACAACACTCTCTCGGAGGAGGAGACGATCGTCCTGTTCCGAGTGCGAGCCTGGTGCGACTTTGCGGGGGGGGAGAATCAGCTGCAGCTGGAGGAGGGGGACGTCGTGAGCGTGCTTCAGGTGAGAGGCTGCGGGGCTCCTGCAAGGGTTGCTGAATTGCTTGCAGGAAGCAAACGAGGACGGATGGTGTTATGGCAGGTCCGAAGATGGGGAGGAGGGATACTTTCCTTCCTCCTACGTTGAAGCCCTGGAGGCTGACGAGGAGCTATGGGCTCCTCCTCCTCCTGCTCGCCCTCCTGCCCTCCGTCAAGGGGAGCCAGCAGACCTGCATGCAGCGCACGCTGCTTCCATGGCTCAGACGCTGCTGAGGGAGGAGCAGTCGGAGGGCTGCGTGTCCGATCAGTCATCGAGCTCGAACATTCCGAGGGCTCAGAGCTTGGAGGACGTGGAAGCAAGGATTGTGGAGGCGCAAAGGCAGTGGGAGGAGGACATCAAGCGAAGATCCCCACGCCGTCCCTCCCCTGAAAGGAAACCAGAGCCAGGAAAGATGGGGCAGGTATCTCTCGAAGCAGATACCGCTGCTCCTGCATGGCCGAGCCTCCTGACGCTGAATCTAGATCCTCAACTTCTTGCGGGGGAAAGCGCCTGAGCCGCAGCTGCCGGTCAGCAACCCTGAACCTCTCTCTATCATCCACTTGGGGTCCGCCGTCGCTTTGCCGTACGTTTGTCCACCTTGTTCACCTCCTCTTCCTCTCTTTCCTCGTCGTTCTCCGCCCTCCATCTCGCCTGAACCCTGACCCTCCTACTCTGACTCAACCTCACTCGCTGCTAGTGCTATGCAGGAAGCACAGCTCGCAAGGAGCTCCTCCCCTCCTCTTGTGGCGGGGCCAGAGGCGACGGAAGGGGCCGCACACAGAAGGAAGAGTGGAGGGAATCACGAGCTTGTTCAGAAGCAGATCGAGAAGAATATGAATCTTTTCCAACAAGATCAGGCGAGGAAGGAGACCAAACCTCCTGCCGACCCCCCAGCTCAACCCGACCATGTACACTATGCCGGCGAGCAGCGGCCGCTGTTGGAGGCAGCCAGCAACTCTCGTCCACCTCAGGTGAAACTTGAAAGGAGTTCCGTCCGTCGTCACCGCTGACCCTCCCTCTCAGCTCCCCGCTCCTCCCTCTCGTCCCTCGCCCCCCGCCCAGCAGACAACAGTGCCACCGGCTCCACATCCTCCTCTCCCTCCGTGCCCTCCGCCATCTTTAACCCGACCAGCGGGACCCCCGGAGAAGCCCAACTACAAACCCCCTGAGCTTCCTCTCACGTCGAGTCCCCGTGAGCTCTTCCTGTTGAGCTCGCCCCTTCTCCTCATGCTGATGCAGCGAAGCCAAACAAGCCGATTCCTCCTCCTCCGAAGCGATAGACGGGCTATGGGAGACGACGAGCAGGGAAGACCACCAGCTCCAGCTTCAGCTCCAGTGCGAGCAGGCAGATCATCATCGCGAGGATGTCTGGGACATCTTGTTGTAGGGTGACGTCACCTTGGGGGATCCGCTGAGGTGCAGGGAGAAGCGAGTCGAACAAAGTCGCTTGCTAGAAGCGTCCTCCTCCTTGTCAGCACCGCCGCCGCCGCTGCTCTATTGTCATGGGATGAACCGTGTAAACTCAACTCACCTGCTGCCTCGTGTGGCTCGAGCAAGCGCCCTGCTCGCCCTCTCGTACCTGTTGCCTCTCCTCAGCCATTGCTTCCTTCCCCCCACCCATCGCCTCCCCGAGGGGGCCCAAGGACACGAGGAGCAGGAGGAGGTGCAGGTACCTATTGCGCACTCCAAGCCAAGTGAGGAAGGGGACGCGCTGGGAGGAGAAAGGATTCCGAGCACTGAAGGCGAAGCATCGCCATCTCAAGACGTGGCGGGAGCTGACAAGACGTCAACGGCGGGCACGTCAGCTCCTTGAGTTCACTCACACTCTCCTCCTGTCAAACATCTTGACCGCCCGCTTGTCAACGTAGGCCACGAGCCTCCGACACTTGTCCGCGTTTGTCCTCCACGTCCGGAAGTAGATCCTGAGGCTGGAGGTCACGAGGGAGGGGAAGTCAGGGCTGACCTGCACAGGCTGCCGACTTGCCCACGTTCTTGCATCCTCCACCTGCTGCAAGGTAAGAAGCTTGACAGGATGGACGACACACTCTCCTCCTCCTCCTCAGCATCCTCCTCATCAGCGTTGCCTTCGTCCACTGCATGAAGTGCAGCTTCAGGCATGAGACGTTGGCCCTGTGCTCCTCCCTTGTCTGCGTGACGACGAATCGTCAACTTCCCCCCCTTGCACTCTCGCCATCATGACCTGCCCTAGGAGGCTGCAACAAGAGCGGGTCAGACGGGCGCCAAGCCTCGAGCATGAACGTACATCTGCCATGCTCGAAGAGCGGCTGACAGGTTCCTCCTCCTCCTCTCTTTCATCTCGTTCGGCAACTTTTGCCATTCGCCAAAGATCAGACTGAGAGATCGCAGCCTGATGGATCTGCACGGAACATCACAAAGTGAAGCAGCAGAGAAGAGGAGGGGAGGAGGGGGCGAAAGACAGGAGGGAAGAGGGAGAAGAGGGATAGAGAAGTCCATTGAAGTTTAGAGAACAATCAGATCAGAGCCTTCAGGCACCTTCGAAGTTGCTTGTGGCAATTGACGTTCAAAGACCATTCGCTGAAGGCCTTCCTGACTTGCCGATGCTGGTGAGAAGAGACTGTTGTTGTCTGCATGTGTTCTCAGCAGATGTCTCGTCAACCAACTTCGAGTGTCGACCAGAAATCTCCAGTGGCTGACAACTGACGCAAGCCGACGCTTATGGCTTCGACGGCATCTTTGGTCGGCTTGTCTGATCCGCCATGCGCTGAACTCGCAGGTCAACCCGGGCATGCCAAAGGTCCCTGCCGCTCACCGAAGCCTCTCGCGTCGCTCCTCGTCCTTGACTCTGAGAGAGTAGAGCAGGTTGAGCTCTCGCTCGCTCGCTTCGCTCTTCTTGAGCACTTTTTCGAGCTTCTCGCACAGATCTCTGGAGATGCATCATGAGAGGAGGAGGGAAGCGGCACAAGGACCCTTCCTGTTCTTCTCGTGCAGATGGTTGCACGTCCTCTGCTGCTCCGCGATCGCCTTGATCTTCAGGTGCCCATCTCAGAACGCTGCCATGCAGGTTCGCACAATCTACCTGCATCTCCTGTGTCTGCAGGAGGACTTGGCAGGTTCTCCGGAGATCATCGTTCTCGCTTCTCAACAAATTCACATCTGACCTGATTGATGCCAAAATCAGGATTACATTGCATGGACCTCCCATCATCCTCTCCCTCTCCCTCTCCCTCTCCCTCTCCCTCTCCCTCTCCCTCTCCCTCTCCCTCTCCCTCTCCCTCTCCCTCTCCCTCTGTCTCACATGCATTAATAACTGCCGATCTGTCAAAGTTTTGATCGTCGTGTCCGCCTCAGCCTGACTGGCATAGCGGCCCGGCCGGTCACCGTCACGGTGTTGCCAAGTTGGCCGCGTGACTCACTGGCCCGGCTCAGTCACTGGCACCGTAGTTCCGCAACACAAGGCCCTGATATTGCCCACTGAACCACTGAGTGACTGACTCTGCCAGTCACTGAGTCACGACCACCGTGCCGCAGGCTCATCCCCCTCATATTCCCATGGATACAATCATCCCCCTCATTCCCAATGGCCAATGTAGTAGTGCTTGCAGTATAGAGATGGAGGCGCATCGGAAGGGTGAAGGAGGAGGAGAGGAGGACAGCGGCGGAGCAGGAGGGGAATGATAGACCGAGCGAGGGCGCTGGGAGGAGCTGCTGGTCTGAGGGGCCGACGATGAACTGCATTGCCATTGCGAGCTTCTTGTTCCTCCTTACCTCTCCAACCTTGGGGGGAATACAGCATGCATGCAAGCCAGGGCAGGGCAGATCGCTCCAAGGAACGGCGTGCCCTCGTGTTATGCTCAGAGGAGGCGGAGGCTCAGGGAACCGAACGATGGAGGAGCGGAAGAGGTTTCAGGAGTTTGTCTGGAGCAAGCGATTTGTCGATGAGGGTCACGACCCGCTGTTCATGGAAGGATTGACGGAGGCCGAAGCTGAACAAGCCCGTGATGAGTGGATAAATGCCATCATGGAAGGGGAGGAGGATGCGGACCAAGCTGCAGAGTATCACAAAGTAATGGGAAACAAAGCAGTAAGCTCTGCTCGTGAGTTGAAAGGTGAAGTCGATCCTACAACGTCCCCCCCTGTTGTCAAACTTACGCTCTGCGTCGGGCAGAGCAAGGAAATGAGAACAGCTCCAAATTCTACGTGGCTGCAGCTCAACATTATACCACAGCCTTGTGCAAGAATTGCTCCGACGTGATGTTGAGGTGACTGCTTCCTCGTCCATCCATGAAGGTGATACGATGACACGACTTTCAGAGCTGCTTGTTTCTCCAACAGAGCCATGTGCCACCTCCAGCGAGGCAACCTAGGCCATGTGATAAGAGACTGCAACGCAACGCTCTCCATGTTTGAAGCGTATGTCGCCAACGCCGTTCAGTCCCGTACAGGAAGACGAGGAGCTGAGAATTCCAAGCACATGTTCCCAATGACCCACCTGCTTGCTCGACGAGCCGTCCATCTCAACCGAACTGAAACACAAACGCTTGTCAAGCTCTCGGTGAAGTCGTGCGTAAGAGCAGCTAGGGCGAGTCTCGGTCTCCAGAGGTGAGAGCTAAGGACGGAGCAGGAGTTGAGAGTCTGAACTCACTCCACGTAGATTTGCAAGTGCTGTCTTCTACTGCAACCTGGCAGTAGAGATCGCATGCGATCATGGGTGTGTGCGAGAGCTTACATCGGAGCTTGAGATGTGATGGTATGCCTGCAGGATGAAAGATTCGCAATCCACCGACGTCATTTTTACCAAGCATATTCCTGACATACTTCAAGAGGCCAATCAGCAGCAAGAAACTTTCTCTCGACAAGAGACGGTGATCATCGTCGTCACGCGGCCTTGTGCTCATGGGCTGCTGGCAGATCAAGAAGCTCGAGCACAAGTCGAAGCTGAGAGAGAGAGTGGGCGTTAGGAGGGGGATCCATGTCCGAGGAATTCTGCTGGGCCCCTGCATCTACCCCGAGTTTCTTCAGCGGGAGGTTTGGCTTTCAACTTGTACCGCCACAGGATGAAGTGACCCTGTGCTGTAGCTGATCGACGTGAATGTCATCGGGGAGGAACTTTGCTGGCCGCTCTTGCTCGTCTACGAAGAGTCACGATGCACCGACTTCCTCCGACAAGTGCCTCCCCTGTCCCCGGGCCGCAACTTGACTGACCACGAGGCAGTGCTCGGAGGCAGCTACCTTGGACGAGATACTCGAGCCCGTCTTGGACTGCCCATCCCCTCCTTACTGGGACCCCGAACACAGGTACTGGCGATCCACAGTGAGCCTCTACTTCATCGCTCATCAGGTATGTGCCCCCTTGCCTTAAGTTGCTTCCTGCCTGACCCTCCGCCAGGTCCCCCTCATGAAAGGAGGCAAGAGCGAGTGGTTGACGGACCCTGTCACTGGGCGCAGGCACCAGCCGACGTGGCAGAGGTTGTCAGTTCAGCTCGACGTCTGCTGGAGGTGGTGCTGATTTGCCATGCAGGATCGACATGGGATGGACGTTGCGAGAGTTTCTGCAGGCCGAGGGGCACGTAGTTCCCGGCTACCCGGTCATCCATGTGGTGCTGTCGGTGACCTGCCCCCTCCGTTGCAAGCTCGCGTGACCGACTTGCAGGGCTCAAAGTTTGAAGAGAAGATGCTTGGCTCCGATCCTGTGGAATTCTTTCCCCGATAGCCCAAATAAAGTCCATGTCACATCGCACTTTGACTTTGTTTACCTGCGTGCCTGAACCAACAGCAGGAGCAGTCAAAATCTCCCTCCTTTATTCATACATGAGTCCCCAATCAAGAATTCTCCTCGTGCAGATCCACTTGGCATCGGTAGAATCGCTACAATCAGCCGCAGATGTGAAGTAAAGCGCTGAAGTTAGATGTCGCTACGGACAGCCTTGTCCAGGGCAAGTGCAGGAGCAGAACCATCCATCCTTGTTGAAGCAAGCCCACGTCTGTGGAGCACCAGGGTCAGCAAACTCAACTCTTTTCAAACGTCAGCGACTTGCCTGGCACTCGGGGAAGTCCAGCAGGGCATTGGGAGTAGTCTCGTTCTGCAACGAGGGTCAGGAGACGAGCCTTGCCGGCCAGTTGAGCGCAACCTTGATGCTCTGGCAGCCCTTCTCGGGACATGCCTTTGCGTGCCCAAGCATGAAGACCTCATCCGGATTCTTGTCCACGGTCTCTTCGCAGGTGCAGTTGTTGCAAACTATCACGGACCTCAGCATGTCAAGCATGCGTCAAGCACCGGGTACCTGGAGGGAATCCGGCCTTGGGATCGCAGGAGTCGCAGAGACAGGCTAGCATTTGTGACCTCGACCTGGGGACAACGTTGAACGCTGGTTTCTGGATTGCCCTGAGAATCGACTGAGGCGCCTAGCAAAGATTCCGTCAGCTACAACAAGCGGGCGGCACCTCCAATTACCATTCTCGCCAACTTTCCAGATTTGTCAACGACAATGTCAGGGTAGCAGGTAGGAACTCCTGAGTCCCTTGCTGCGAGGATTTCATTCTTCCCCAGGAGGTCGGCTGCCTGCATCTTGGTCCATCGATCCACATACACAGCCGGTTGCAATCTCATCATCTGTTGTCTGACATATGCTGGATGTCTCCTCAGCCCCTGTGGTGCTCAACCATGTCATTCAACATCCATAATTCTAGACTGCATTCCACCTGCATCCACTCGTATCGAGCCTGGAGACCCTCCTGCAGCAACAGAGTGAGCCAAATCAAAACTTGCGATGCATCAGGAGCTGGAAGGAGGGAGGGATGAGGAAAGATGCGGTCACGCATAATATACCACTCGCTCATCGCGCTTGATCCATCCGGCATACAGCAGAAGGAAGGCCGTCGCACACCCCACGGCCATCGCAATCGCCGACCCTTTCGCTCCTCCACCTCGCGCCATGTCTCTTCGCCGATCTGTCCTACCCAGGTCACAAGACCCCCCCTTATCTTATGTATACCCCTAATTTTTAGCAAATTTTCTCATAAAAGTACCGGTGATACGATCACCCCCACCCTTCCGAAAACCAGCGTATGCCCTCATCCCCATTCAACTCATCCCCCTCATATTTTATATCATCACCCTCATAATAGGTGTCATCGCCCTCATATACTTTATCATCACCCTCATCCACCACTCACCCTTGACTGAAAACGATCAGAAAACGAACTTGAAATCTCCCACGAGAACGACCCATAACCCTACCCCCTGTTTTGGGTCAATATCCACACCACCCGTTATTTATGTATTATAGCCCCCATTTATGCCATGAAAGTAAGGGGTGATATATACCTATACTACCCCACCGTGAAGGTCTGATGAATGACCCACCCAACCAAAATCTCAATCGCCTCAAGAAGTCACCATTCGGAATCAATTGGTGCTCTGGACTACCCCCACCCCCTCATTTCACCGGGAATTCTTCTGAACATATTTTTTCCCACCCCACCTACTACTTTGTCCCCAAACGGGCACTATACTGCTAGCATGCCATTGGCGACTTGCTTGGGTGCACGTGGACCCCCACCCCCTTTTGAAGGACCCTACGTAGATGAGTGAAAGCACCCACCATCTGTTTCTGCTAAAGTTTTACGCACTACCCCGTCCTTCTCTGTAGTACCCTTGATTCGTCAAGATAATTTAGTTCATAGGTAGGGTACATATCTCTATGCACCGGTACTTGAATCACCCACCACGTATTCTAAGACACCCCCAGTTGGAAGTTGCCACTGCATGAGTCAAGCACCCGTACCATTTCAATACCACCCCACCCACAACAGGCCACCCTCTGTGTCTAACAACTCTTCGACATCCAACGGCTGCGCTGATAACCTACCGTACCCCCCTTCAGTCGTGTCAATCTCAATACCACCCCTATATAAACCACCCCACCCTCGCAAGACCCCTACACTTCCCTGACAGTACCACTCTCGCCAACCCCACCCCCCCTATCAACTATGTTCCTGATAAGTTTCGAAAGTCCTCATCCACCCCGTCCACCTGAGCAAGCTTACCACCCCCTACTCTTGCGCTCCCCAGCTGTAGCTGTACCCCACCCATGGAATGGATCCGAGGACCCGTGACCCCTCGTTAACTACCCCCATCGCATCAGTCTGAGTTACGAAGATTCATACATACATAGATGTCACTTTCTTCAATTAAGGCACTAGTAAATAATGCATATGTATTCACCTCTTCCCATCAATCTCTTCGGCTCCTGCACCCCTACCCTGCCCGCCCCCAACCAGTCCTGCCCTAGAAGTCCATCACCCCTCCTTATCAGCAATGCAGAACGAAGAGGATATACCCCATAGGTATCATATTTTTCGATTGAGGTATTATCATTAAAGGCTTATGCCCTTCTCTTGGGCTTCATACATGCTCTTACTTCCTTCCATTCGAACTTTCCACTACCCACCCGAGCATTCACCCCTACCCCATTCGAGTTCTAACTAAGCTCTGACCCCCTCTACCCCCCTACGCCCCTTCTACTACCCACCCTACACCGTTCATCGGGCTCACCCCACCCTAGCCCGTTCCCTGTATGGAGCTCCCAGCATCATGCACAGAGCACAAGGAGCATGCGAGTAGGAAGCGAGGACAAGGAGGAGAAGGAGGGAGTGAAGAACATCGGAGAAGAGATGAGATGGAGGGGACAACATGATGCCCAAGGCAGATGAGGTCAAGGAGCGGATGGCAGAAAGGAATCTCGTATGATTTCGAATTTCGGAGTTGCTCTTAGATATGGAAGGTGTAGGTGAAGCACTGCAAACGAGAGTTTAGGCCACTTTTGAGAAAAAACATTTTCGGATAGAGCAAGTATTGTTGAAAAACGATTGTGAGCCTGAGAGTAGCAGGAAACAGAGATATTCTCACAGACGGTTGGAAAAACAGTTTCAGTGATATCTTCCCACGAGATGGGAAGTTACTCGGAAATGATCTGGCATAAGGGTTTCTGATCGGAATCAAACCCTGTGCATATCTTGTATGTTAGACACCACTTGTCTTCTGTGTGTAGCCAACTTAGGACTTAACGATAGTGGCTGTGTGAGAAAATGTTGAAAAGTTGACAAAGTTTCGCACTCGTGTACATATTTCTAACTGCTGGTACAGGATCCAATCATAAACCTTCAATACTTGACGCGCAACATGCGATTGTAATTCAAGAAAGCTGAAGCAAGGTAGCTCGTCTTGGATTATCTTGATGATGTGTTCTGAACGTGTGCAGGATCAAATCTGTTAGTTTTCGTGTGATGTGTCAGAAGAATCCCGCAAATGGCACAAGATATTTAAGAGGTAACGTTGACGTCTCCCCATGGAAAACTGTCATCTCATCAAGCTTGCAGGAGTTGCATACATGAAGGAGCTACGACTGTTCTGGATATGCACATTAGTCATTGGATCTCATACAGCCACCAGTTACCTTGAAGAGGTAACCTCATCCTCAGATCTCATGTGTTTTGCTCAACCTGTGCCGTAGGTTCTCTTTAAGCAATATCACTTTAAGCATGCCTTCTTCATGGTCATGATCATGTGTCTCCTCTACTCCTTCCTTTATGTACTTTACAAAGTGTCGAACGAAGGCGGGAGCAAAGGCCTCAGGTTTCCAGTCTGCGAAGCGCTACAAGATAAATCCATCAGGGTAGTGATGTTCTGGTTGTGTCTGGCGTATGCGTGCAGCAACGGAGTTTCGAAGCTTGCCTTGGCCTTTGTCTCCATTCCAACTCAGATTGTCTTCAAGTCTTGCAAGTTGGTCGCCGTCATGATAGGCAGCTCCTTCATCTTAGGGAAGACCTACTCGTTCTTCGAGTATATGGTCGCGGGGGGACTAGTGCTGGGAATGATTCTGTTTGCGGGAGCTGACTTTGTCGGCGGGCCATCGTCAATCTTGGAAACCAACTTGCAAACAATCATCGGGCTTCTCCTGCTGCTGCTAGCGCTTTGCTTCGATTCAGTCTTGGGGAATTTACAGGAGAAGGTGCAGAAGAGCAATGTTTGTGACGAGTATGAGCTCATGTTCGTTCAATCCATCTTCTCTGCATTCTGTATCATCATCTTCACTGCTATAACGGGTGAACTACAAGAAGGAATTTTGGAGTGCTTCAACAACAAAGCTGTCTTCGTCTGTGAGATAGCTTGGGGATTGTTCAACATGATCGGCACGGTGATGCTGTTGAAAGTCGCAGGAGAGTTTTCTGCTGTGACAGCGGTTCTCACCTCCTTCATCCGCAAGTTCTCAAGTTTGTTGTTGTCCTACATGATCTTCCCGAAGCCTTTCACTGCTGCTCATTGCCTGGGTCTGGTGCTCGTCTTCGGGTCGATCGCCATGCATGCAACACACAAGAAGAAGGCGAAGGAGCACAACACTCACGCCCACCCGCACATGCTGAATGCCAACGGCCGGGAGAAGGTGAGGAGGAGGATGAGGATGAGGTGGTTAGGAGCTGACGGGCATGGCAGGGTATTGTGAAGGATGGCGAGGAGCTTCAAGTATTGATCCACGGGTCTGAGGAGTGAGAGTGAAGGAGGGGTAGATGAAGGGGGAGAGGGAGGGGTAGATGGAGGAGGAGAGAGTTATCGCGACTTTGCGCAGTGTCTTTTAATAACATTATTCAAGTAACCATTCAAATCTTTCGCTTAGGGGGAAAAAAACGCGACTCGTTTGCTGGACGTCGCCCCAGATCAGAGGTTCAGGTCTGTCAGGGCTGCGTCCTGGAGCTTGTTGAAGTCCAGGGGAGCCTGTCGACCCGTCAGCCTCGCCCTTACCCGCTTCTCCCTCACCAGCGGCTCCATCTTTACAGATCGGGAGGTGGCGCCTTCCTCGAACCCCTGGAGGGGAGAAGAGAAGTTGATGGGTCGTCGGACCTCCTTGAGGTCGAGAGGAGGAGAGAGCAGCGGCTTCCCCCTTCCCCCCGTCAGCGATGATCGCTTCAACGATGACATCTGAGCGACCTCATCAGCCAACAACGTCTCTCGAGCATCAGAGAGTTACGTTGACGTTGCCCGGGGAGGAGAGGAAGGTGGAGGGAGAGAAGCTGCTGGGAGTGAGGCCTGGAGAAGCATGAGAGGCATTCCTTCCCCCTTCACTTTCCTGCTCTCCCACTCACCTAAGGCCATCATGGGAAGCGAGGAGTCCATGTTTCCAACTGAGCAGCAGAACTCATCTTTGCCGTCGATCAAGCTCCTGTCCTCTCCTCACTTCAAGGAGGCTGAGCAAGGGAACCTTGCCTGCTGGGGGAAGAGATGGCGCTGAGGAGATTCTTGCTGCTCCTCAAGTCCGAGTCGGGAGCATGCAGCTGAAAGCAAGGTGAAACTTCATCCAAGTGCTGCAGGGGAAGGGAGGGAGGCAGTTACCTTTCTGGAAGAGGAGTGCACAGGAGTCCGAGCGAAGTGAGAAGAGTGACAGTCCAGGAGGGTTGCGTTGTGTGAGAGGAGAGAATCGTTGTGGCTGGATTCGGGGGTCCTGCCAGCCCGATCAGAGGTGGAGGAGGAGGGCGAGGGGACTGACCCTTCGACCATCGAGACGTCCGAGAGTTCCGAGTCCTTGAATCCTGAGGTACCACTGAGCTAGAGCGAGGAGGCAAGGGGAGGAGAAGCAACGGCGAGGTGTGGGGGGGGAGGAGAAGGCAAGGGAGGGTTACCAGGCGGGGAAAGAGGATCTTTCGTGAACCTTCCGAAGCTGTTCAAGGTTTCAACTTGTGAGTCCCCGAGTCTTCTCGACTTGACTGTCAAGTGACATCAGCTCGGGTGGCTGCTGGAGACTCATTGATTACCAGGAGGGTAACTGGTCAAGACGACTGCCTCTGATCTAGAGCGCTTCTGCTGGGAAGAGCTCTTCTGCAAAGCACGAAGTTAGGCGCCGTGCCACGAGGAATCTGTCGGACAACCTCCGGCTGTAATGAAGGCTTGGAAGAGGATGATGTCAGAGCCTGTGATGAGTCCATGAGGAGGAGGAGGAGGAGGAGGAGATGATCTTTCACCTTCTCTGATGGTCCTTGCCTCAGACTTGCAGTCTCTTTGACCGTGCTGCTGGGTGTGAGCTTCTTGGAGACGGGGGATGGCATCGCTCGTTTTTCTGTCCTGAGTGAGAGGAGCAGCAACAGCACAGCAAGTTCATCTTACTCATCGTAGAGTTCCAGCGGTTCTTGATCGCGTTGTCGGTACGTCCAGGGAGCAGCTTGCTGATCCCGACCCAATGGTTCCCAAACTGCCGCCATGGTGAGGGGAAGAGAGCCGAGGACGGCGAGGAGAGAGCTTGCCTTCTTGTGCGCGTCGATAAGGATGCGATCCTCCTCCTCCGTCCACTCCTCCCTCTTGATGTTGGGATCGAGCTGGTTGTGCCATCGCTCTCGGCACTGCTTCCCAGTCCCTGCAGGCGACCATCAGGCTGTGGCGAAGGTTGGAAGTAGCATCACGCACTTCCAGGGAGGTTGGAGGCTATCAGGGACCATCTCTTCGGTCCATATTGTCCCACCTGTGCGAAATTTCAACCAGAAACGCTCCAAAGCAGAGGAATGCAGGAATATACCAGTCTGATCACAACGTCGTCTTCGTCCTTTCCCCAAGGACCCTTCACTGTGGTTTGCTTTGTTCTCTTGCTCGACTTTCGGCCATTGAACATCATCTCCTCATCGTCGTCCTGATGCATCTTCAGCTTCACCGACTTTCATTCCTCAACCCACCGAATCATCATGCTGGAGGCTCTGCTGAACAAGATGCCCCTTGATGTACATGCCAGATTGCATGGCACGTGAAGTGATGGCTCTTGCTTTGTGTTGTGAAACAGAGGATCAATCTTCAGGGTAACACTTGGTTCGAATCTGTGAGTGAAGAAGACAGTCAGCGGCCGCCAACCTCCTGTCGAAAAGCCATTGAAACAAGGATCTCAGCAGTGAAGCTGAAAGATGGGGGAGGGTTGCGCTGGTCATGGCAATGTTGATGAAGGCAGGATGGACCTTGCTCTAGACCTAGAGTCCTCAGTATGCTACTTGAGGCAGGAACCGAACACTACAACAAAGAAGTGCAGGCTAGGATTTGGGGAGAGTGAGATACGGGGAGAGCAGAAGGCAGGAGAGGAAGGAGGAGGCAGGAGGCAGGAGGATAGAGGAGGAGGAGGAGGAGGAGGCAGGAGGATAGAGGAGGAGGAGGAGGATGGAGGAGGATGGAGCTGTGAACATGTCGCGCCATCAAGGCGTGTAGCGTCGCCATGGGCTTCGAATTCAAAATCCGAGGCCCCAAAAACAATTTAAATGTGGACCCCTACTTTTGAGTGCTTCCTTCGGGGAAAGGATGGGGTTAAATGTTCGTGGGGTGGTTCCCAGGCAAAGGTCAAATGAGGGTAGGGGTCAAATTTTGTGGGTAGGGGTGCTGGTCTTACAAGGATATTGTTGTAATAGAGGGTGGGGGTAGTTCAGTTCGAACGAGGTCGGACAAAAGTTCGGCTCAATATGGGGTATTCAAAGGGTAAATAGGGGGTGGGGTGTATCAGAGAGGTTTATTCCTGAAAGTTGATCAGTAGGTGGGGTAATTATGAGGGGGTAGGGAGACATACTTGTCGAATTAAGAGAATGGTGGAGTGGGGTGGGTTATAGCGCTCGGCATGGGGGTATACAGGAGGGTTTAGAGAAGGGAAATGGGAGGGTGGGGGTACTAGTAGGAAGATAGGGTGGGTTGTAGTTGCTGGCATCATGGCGGATCAAGCCACTGTGGATCATGAGGTGAGGGGGCAGGGGGAGCAGGCAGGAAGGAGGAAGGAGGAAAGAGGAAGGAGGAAGGAGGAAGGAAGAATCAGGAATCAGGAAGCAGGAAGGACGGAGGAAGGAGGGAGGAGGGAGGAGCAGGCAGGAGGGAGGCAGGAGTACAGTAGCGATCATAGAGGAGAGAATATGCAGGAGAAACGCGATGGAGGAGGAAGGAGGGAGGGATGTCTGGAGTGAAAAGATAGAAGAGGGATGAGAGGAGTGGAAAACTTGGGAGAGGGTAGGAGGGGATGCTTGGTCAGAACTCATGGACGAGATGAAAATGATGAAATGTACATAGCAAAGGCGCAACCATCTCGAATGGACACGAGGTAGGATGTAAGGAGGAAGAGAGGAGAAAGAAACTTGTCGAAGGTTGGAAGGATTGGATGAGCAGGTGGCAACTTGAGGAGGTTTCGCTCAAGAACCTTCGAGGCTGACGCACGGAATGATGTTGTTTTGATGCCTCAAGGTGAAACTCCTCTTGGAAGAGATGGAGAGGCTGGGGAGCAGGTTGGCTCTCTTGCATGTTGCGAGGGTAGAGAGCTGATCACGCCTGCGCTAGAGGAGCAGACGGGAAGCTCGTGTGCAAGTTCGGGGCTCTGATCCATGACGATCGCTGCTCCAACATCTTCGAGGCTCTCGTGGGAACGCTCAAGGCCGCCAAGGTGAAGAGGACGGGGAGGAGTTGAGTTGGCACTGAACGGTCGGCAGAAGAAGAAGCTGATAGACTTTGAGGGCCAGATGCTGCTGTCCCCTGTACATGACAATGTAGATATCGTCGTCCTGTAACGCAGTCTCCCTGCTGTACTCGCTGCTCCTCCCCCCTCGCGTCTCCCTCACCACCTCCTCTTGGGCCTCGCCCAGCTCGTCGCTCCTGAGAGGCAAGAAATTGACGTGAGCTTAGCAGAAGGACGAGAAGGAGAACGAGGACGGGAGGGAGGGAGGAGGACGGACGAGGGGGGGGGGAGGAAGGGGGAGGGGAAGGGAGGAGGGGGAGGGAGGGAGGGGAAAGGAGGGAGGGGAGG